>NW_020537758.1:4576869-4604482 GCF_003426905.1 Ctenocephalides felis | reverse complement strand
ATTGAATTAATCACAGTAAAATACAACACTAAAGCAATATTAAACCTAACATTAGTATTATTCAATACAATAATTTGAAGAAAAAATGTTATAATATTGATATAGTTATTTAAGGCTTGATCTTGAGATTCTTCTGATGGTAAAACAATTCTTTAAATATCCGTATCGATTTATTTGCCGAATTTACTCCTTCTATTGACCATCCATGACAGAAAATATTACTAATATATTAAATGTGTCTAAAAATGCCAGAAAAAAATTGCAGAAAATAATCTATAAATTGACTAACACTAGAGCAACTCGGTATACTTTAAAATCGTCTCTGAAATCATACCTTGCAACTAAAAGTGCATTCACTTAGGAATGGACAAATCCTGTATGCATTCATTTAGTATTTATCTTGTAACTTTTAAACGGTTTGTTTGATATCAATGAAATATTTGGCAAATTTTCTATAATATTGTCTAACACTATAAGGCCGTAGAGCAACTCTGTATACTCTAAATTTGTCTCTGAACACAGACTTAAGAAGTGATAAATGTATTATGCATTCATTTAGTATTTGTCATGTAACTTTTTTTATTTTATTTGTATGATATTAATAAAAAATTTAGCAAATGTGCTCAAAACTAAATTGTCTATAATATTGGTTAATACTATATAACCATAAAGTAACTTGGTATACTTTAAAATCGTCCCTGAAGGGAATTGATATTTCTGATCTAATGTAATAAGTTGTTTCATTTTAGATTTAATTGGATCTTAGGCAAAACCGCTGTAGATTCTCTTAGAGATTTTTTTCATATCTGTTACTATTTTTATAAAAATTCTTCGAACAAAAAGTCTATCCTTTTGCACATCGATCAACTGACCATTTATCCTTTTACCTATCGATTATAAATCACTTCTTGTTCTGCAAAGATGTTTGCAAAATGCCTTTAATGATCTACACGTGTCGACTTCAAAGGATCATTAATCATAACTCAGGAGGAAACAATTAATGTCTTCAGATGAAAATAATAGATGATAGGTATTTAGTGCAATTTTTTCTATTTCTATTACCTTTGTCGATTTCTTAAAGAGAGTCGTTTCTATTCTATTCCTATTGTGGCATATTGACGCGTTAACAAGGAAACAAAACAAGAAATGCAATCCATTTAGTTAGTAGACCTCTCTTGATTTCGATCTAAAGAAAGGTGATAAATATCTTGCAGACAGCATTCAAGATACCGTTGAAACAATCCATCTATGTTTAACATTGTCGTTGGGAAATTGAAAAGTTATATTGGACTTGGCAGTGGAGGCCAAGATACTAAAATCAAATAGATCAAAGAAAATTTTTGATGTTTAGGGATGATTTTGAAGTGCTGCTATCATTTCTTAAGTCTATGTATATCTTCAGGGATGATTTTAGAGTATACCAAGTTGCCCTTGGATTTTATAATTTTAGACAATATTATAGATTATTTAATTTTGTTTAGTCTTGCTAAATATTTCATTAATGCCAAACAAGTCGTTTAGAAGTTACAAGACAAATACTAAATTTGTAAACAACTAAAGAGTTGTCAATTCCTAAGTGAAAGTACTTCTAACATTCTCAGTCACAATATTTATGTTCGGAGACGATTTTAAAGTATACGGAGTTGCTGTAGAGTTTTATAGTGTTTGACAATATTATTTTAGGTAATTTAATTTTTAGCAAATTTGCTAAATATTTCATTAATATCAAACGAGTCGTTTAGAAGCTACAAGACAAATACTAAATAAATCCACTGATCCATTTCATCATAAAGTACTCATTTTTAATGTCTATGTTCAGGGACACTTTTGAAGTATATAGAGCTGATCTAGTGATTTATAGTATTAGACTATATCATAGATAATTTAATACAATTTATCCAAATATTTCATTCATATTAGATAAACGACATAAAAGTTACAAAATATTTTATAAACAAATGCACAAATTTTTTGGATCAACATTGCTGCATTGTAAATTTAACAATTTTAATCTCTTAACTGATAGATTTTTCATAAATAGTACATTTTTCTTTAATATTTTTTTAAATTAAGTATCAAGCTTATAACTACTTTCTTGTACAAAATTTGCTAAAACAGCTAATAGTAAAAGTATTAGATCATTTTCTCTAGTTTTCAATAAATGATCAATAATTTTGAAAATATTGAAATGATGTCCAAATAAAAATATTGTTTTCTTCAAAGGACATTTAGGTCAACGTTCTGTATTAAAAATAATCATTACTTTTTTATTATACATATTTACATACTTTTTTATTATACATATTATATGTATTTACATATATATATATATATATATATATATATATACATATATATATGTATATATATATATATATATATATATATATTACTATTTCCAATTATAAAAAAATAAAAAAACAAGTTTCTTTAACGATCTCCTTAACTAAGACCGTAACCATCATTAGACTTTGTTGCTAACAATATTATAAATAATGATAATTATAATAAATTAATATTTATTATAAATAATATATATATATATATATATATATATATATTTATTACGCATAATGCGATACTTAATAATTGATGATTATATTCAATAAAAACTTTATTGCATAGTAAAAACATTCACATTTGTGCAACCGTGTTAGTAAAGGCGCTGGTGGCTAAAGTATTAATATTAGGTTAATGCAGTCTATGGAAAATTTGTGCAAAATTGAATAATCTTGATGTTGTCTAACATTATAAAGCCCTACAACAACTCGGTATACTTTAAAATTGTAATTGAATTATGGTAATTGGTCTGGGTGTGTTGAAAGTGTCTTTGTTTATTATATTGTTTATAACTTTTAAACTAATTGATGGATATTAAATATGTATGAGACAAATTTGTTTATAATTGAATAATTCATAAGTTATCTTTACAACAAAATTGTCTATATTAACTCAGTATACTTTAAAATTAATGTTGAACATTAAAATCCTAATATCTATGTACTGTAGTGTTCATGTTTGTGCATTTGTTTATTTTATCTCGTGTAACTTTTAAACCGTTTGTGTGAATTATATGAAATATTCAGTAAGTTTATACAAAATTAAATAGTTTATAATATATAATATATTATATAAAATATTGTCTTCATATGACAATCCAGCAACTCAGTATACTCTTAAACTGCACTGAAACCTAAAAAAAAATCTTGACCCCTTGTTTTAAGAATGATTTTGGTAAAATTTCATTTATAATTTATGTGCGGCTGTTTTGGTAAATATTTTAAGTTTTTTAATTTTTCATGTATTTATATTAACAAAATTATTTCCTCTAGCTCTTTTATTAAATTACATAATTAAAATAACAATTATTCATGCAGAAGTGTATGCATCGTTTTGCTTTATGGCCAATTTCCATAAAAAGGCATATAATGATTATAAATATGGTATCATTAGTAATATATATATATATATATATATATATATATATATATATATATAATAAATACATACAATAATATTGTATAAACTAGTGGCTAATTAGGAAAAAATATCAGGACTAATTATTTTTAAAAATTCGCTTTTCTCTATTTATTGAAAACAGTTATAACTGTTTTCTGAAGAATACTTTGGGTGTACTTTTTGTAATAAAGTCTTCATAACTTTCAATAATATATTTGAAATTTGTAGAAACAGTTGTGAAGTAGATAAAATTTTCAAAAACTTTTATTTATACCAATTTTTACGTATATAACACCGAAAAAAAAATTACAAGCCCAGAACCGCTTCCTATTAAATCTTTTGTTTCTAGACTATTTTGCCACGTTCCAGTTTCCAGACTTGTAATTCCTTTCCAGTACAATATTTTGAAAAATAGTCATTAATAAAAGTTTTGAAGTATTTCACATACTTACCACGTGCGTAAACAGATTTTTCAAAAATTTGTTTTAAAAAAAGTTATTGGCGTAAAACCACAAAAAGTCGCCAAGAAATCACTCACTACAAAACCTCATTATTAGTCCATTTGTAATAAAATTCTCAACTGTTATCAAGTCTCAATAAATCCACTAAACATCCAGAACTGTGAGAACATACAAGTAATTCCCGTAAACCTTGTTCCAGTTGATTTTTCCAACAAAAAACAAGATTCTTGATTCCTGATCCCGATCTTCCTCTTGAAGTGTTAAAGATCATCTCCACTGATAAAGTTATTTCACAGCAATTTAACCAGATCATGATAATAAATACAACAAGTCGAGAAAATTATAACATGTCAGTGTCAGTGTCAGTGTCACTTGGTGTCAAATGTAAGTTTCCACACAATTTTATTTATCCTGGTGATGAATGAATAAATTTGATATGATTTACCAGGACGTGTGTTAAATCACACTTAAGACTACCTAATGATGATATACAAGGACAGCATGTCAGCAAAGGATTATTATTATAAATAAATTTGATTGCGAGATTCTAAATCTCAAAGGAAAGTCCGCAATCTGCAATCTGCAGACTGCAGTCTGCACGCAAAATGCTATGTAAGAGGAAAAAACAGGAACGGATTCGAAGAAATTTAACAAACCATAGAAATTTCACTTTAAAAATCTAACTTCTCAGTGCTTGAATTATCAAACTTGGTGTTCCACAAGGTCAAATATTTGGTTCAATTTTTTTCCAGAATGCGCTTGCTCTATCAATTTTCCCCCTGAATGCAAATTATCCATTAGCTATTAAAATTTAATACAACGTATAATTTATACCTATTATTATTTTATTAATAAAAACTACACTAAAGCATATTCTAATAAAGACGAGGAAGATGATAAATAAATGAACGTCGAATGATAATTATCAAACGAGATGAATTTATAATAAAATATGTAAATGATAGATAATTTTCAACTAGAGGCTATAATAAAATGTAGTTTGAATTGTACAAGTAACAAAACTCGTTTCAGTATAATTTTACACAATTTTATGTACAATAAAAGTGCTATAGCTTTTGAATTATATATTTAATTCACAAGATTTTTTTGTGCTACTTTGTGCTACTTTGTACACAAACATTTTATCTACAACTTTGTCTAATATTATAAATTTGTATCTGTATTGCTTCTATATAAAAATTACTATAGAATTTGAAATACCGTTCCAAATGCATTTTTGTAACTGTTATTATCCAATCAAAACGTTTCTAACGACGCAGCAATCCCATTGGTTAATATTTTGCAGCTACGACCAATAAGCACTCACTTTACACCATTATTGATGAATTGTGAAAGTTGTTGTTATTATGAAACTAATCATTAACCAATGAGGTAACAGAAATAAATATTTTAGGAAAAAATGATGGTATTTATATTTATTTTATTTAATAAATCATTTCTACTAATTATTCCCTCGGCGTTACTATTTTTAAACCCTAGTATAATTTCCTTATGCATAAATATCGCATAAAACATTGTTTATAATCGATACACGATATTTACGATCGTTTCGTATCGATTTATCGACAATATTCCCTTAATTAACATAATATAATAATTAACTTATCAAAAAACAAATGATTTATCACAAGGCGGCAATTTACAAAAATTTGCATGAAGATCGTAATTAAGACTTGAGGCTGGTTTAATTATACGTGCCTATTGGCAAGTTGCAGATGGTAAATGATTTATATGAAGGGCTATATATATGATATATATATATATATATATGCATATATATATATATATATATATGTATATATATATGTATATATATATATATATATATATATATTATTTATGTATCCAGAGCGTTTGTTGGTAATAAAATATTTTATGACTCCGATCAATTAAGAGTCGTAAAAACGACATAAAATGGACATTTTATTTAAACAATTATATAAATTTAACGATTTTGTTATCTGATTAAGATGTAGTAAATAGTGCAGCTAAACTTTGAATTTTTTGCCTCATAAAAATTTCTAAAAAATAGTAAAATTTAAAAATGTTGTATTAAAAGTGCATCAAGTTTTATGACATTTCCTCCTGTCTTATACAGTTTTCTTATAAATGCCGGATATATACATCAATTTATGATTTATCTATTCCTTCGATAAATAATATTATCTAGTTATCTATTTATGCTTGATTTAATTATGTTCATTATTTAATTAATTATATGCAATATATATAAGTAAGTTTTATAGATTGTAATAAATCATTGTCAAGAATTACGTTGCATGTAATTTCCTGATTTATATATATATATATATATATATATATATATATATATAAATGATTCTCGATTCAATAAATCTCATACAAATTCTTAATAATGTATCTACTATTTATTTGTTGCGAATAATTCAAAGTTTTGTTCGCGAAAACGCAAATAAATTCCATATAAAGTAAGATTTGCTGTCAACATCGAAACCAGGGGCGAATTAGGGGTAATTGCAATATGAATGTATAGTAGTTATATTTAGATATAAAATACTAAAATTTTAGCACTTGATGTTTCAAGATCCTAAAAACATTAGTGTTGGTACTTTAGTCTAAAAAGTATTTTTAAATTAAAATTTTAGTATTACAATTGTTGATTTTAGTATTTGTTGTTATACTATATATGCTAAGGTATTTTGTGCTAAAAAAATATTACTGTGGTGTAAATAATACGTCCTGAGAATCTCTTCAAAAATGCTGAATTTTCGAAAGTGGTTGTAGTTTACGTTTTTAACTGGTTTGGTAATTATACAAGTTGATCTTTTGAGTTCCAGAAAATATTACTACATGTAATTTAGCAAAAAAAAAATTTTTTATCGATATTTTAGTACTACAAATGCTGATTTTAGTATTTGTTGTCATACTAGACATATTACAGTATAATATATTAAAAAACCAACGTCGTAAAGTGAATTATACACCCTGAGGAGCTCATTGAAAATGCATCTCATTTATACTATTTTCATACATCAAATATTTTCATATAAAAAATAATATATGCGTTAGTCATTTTATTTTAAAATTATAAATATCAATGTTAATCTTTTTTTTTGCAGTTTTTCGTATTTGGGATTTTGGTAGATAGATTTGAGTATAAAATGTAAAATTTTCTGAATTTTATTATAAATAGTTTGACAGTTTTAATGCTCAGAAAACAGTATTTTGTTTTTCCAAAATCAGTCAGCTAGTTTAATATACTAAAGAATTTTTTAAACTTTATTTTATTTGAACAAAATAAAATATTTAAAATATTAAATAAATAAAATTTTAAATCAATAGATTAAATGTACTTTAAAAAAATTCATTAGTAAATATATAAAAAATATTTACATTTAGTAGATATATAAAAAATACCTACAATTGTATGCTTTTCTTAAGATATCTTTTACCTTAACAGGTTTTGTAGTGCATAAATTTAAATAAGTAAGTGTTATATATTTAAAAACTTGCATATATATATATATATATATATATATATTATTATTAATAAGACGTAAAAAAGATGTTTTTTACGAGCAAATTAAAAAGTATGTTTATGAAACGCCTCTCTTGTTCTGACACAATCTTTACACAACATTTTGCATGAACACTTTACGATCCATTAATTATTTTAAAATAAATATATTCATTTAATTAGAACAGGATTTTAATATAATAAGTTAGTTGAAAAATACATTTAAGTATTTATGAAAAAAAGTGTAAAAAGAGTTATGGAAATATAAACTGCCTCACTTATAATATTCTTTTGAAAATATTTTATCTTGCGAAAGGGACAAAATATATATTACGTATTAAGAAAGAAAGAGAGGGAAAGAGTAAATCAAAAAGGGTGAGGTGTAGTGGGTGAACCCTGAGAAAAATCAAGCGTTGACAAAACACACCAAATTATCTCAAAATTCGTACAAAAATCACTTTATAAACTTTCTGAAACTCAATTATCTTCTGCCCTCAATGTTCTTCCCGTCTGAGGTCAGATGCACTTCAGAATCTCGTGCTTTTTTTCTTATACAGAAGCTTATACTCTCGTATCAGTGTTTATACACTTTGAACATACTCGTTTGTTGCAACCATCATCGTACGAACCGTCTGAACCGTCTGAACCGTCGGATCAGTAGGCGTAACTTCTTCCACTTTAATTAAATACGAAAGCGAGGAGCGTGAAACGATATTAGTAGAAGAGCCAAAGAGGTAATAGTAAAAAAAATCAAAAATACTTGGATAAAATTTGTAGATAGAGTTGATAGTCAAACCAAAGCCCTTAAAATATTATAGGCTTATGAGAAGCTGTTTAATTATAAAAATTATTGAAACCGATATTTTTGAAATAAATATGAATGTACATATCGTCAAGCAATTTTCATAAAAATTCTAGAAGATTTAACCAGAGGTTTTTCTTGTAAGTTTGATATGTCTAACTTTTTTACTTTACAGCATTGTGTATAAGTCGCTCTCTTTTTTACAAACCTTGTATATGACGCCATCTTTTTTACTAGCTACGTACTACTTGCTACAACGCCATCTGTTTTACTAGCTACGTACTAAATAGTGTTTTGAATTGGAACAAAGTATTTCAGAATTTTTATTTAAATAAATAAAAATTATAAATTACTACTACTTAAAATATAATATATATTTATATAGATAATTGAAATTATTAGCTGCCCATCCGTCAAAATAAGAATATTTTTTTTATTAATTCTACGTTTCGACACTTAATGTGTGTCATCATTCATCAAATTTATAATATAATTTATTGAATTTAAATATATGGAAATTGAAGAAAAAATGTTCTGAATTTTTTCTCTCTCTTTTTCGTAAAAGTCGTATACAACCCCATTTCTTTTACTCGCTACATAGTACTTACTGTTTAGAAGTGGAAAAAAAAATTATAAATTATTAAAATTATAAACTAAATTTATATAGGTAATTGAAATTATTAGTTGTCTATTCGTCAAAATAAAAATTATTTTTTTTGTTAATTGTACGTTTCGACTCTCGATGTGTGCCATCATTCAGAAAAAATACAGAATACAACGAGTACAAGTATTCGAACAATTAAATGAAAAATTTATAATGAGAAGAAATATACACTAAAAAAATAACACTACTTATAACAGATTATATAAACATATTTATAATTCTAGAAATCCAAATCAATTCAAAACAATGCTGTCAGAATATGTGCTCTTAATTTTAACCACACTTTTAACATTTCATAACTTATTATTTTATATAGAGAAAAATTTGCAATCTTAGAAGATTTGCAAAATCTATCCATATTTCTTAAAACTTTTTTTGTTACTAAATACTATTCTTCTCTTTTTTACATGATACTATTACTGCTTTGTTAATTTTTTTGTTTGCTTTTAATATTTTCTATTTCAATTTTCATGTATTTGCTAAGTCTATCTCTTCTTACTAGATTTTTCTTATGAATGTTTGTATATTTGTATTCATTAGATTGTACTTTAGATTAAATAAATGAAGACACACATCGAGTATCAAAACGTATAAATAAAAAAAAAATATAAAAAATAATAAAAAACGTAAAAAAAAATTAAAAAAAAGAGTGCGCGTAAGGATCACACGCGATTGAAGTAAAACTTTTAATATTGTATGAGTAGGCAATTAAGATAAAAATAAAAAAACATCATATTTGAATTTTAAAAATCATCTATTAATAATCACATAACATCAATAATAATAAGATCTCCTGAGAATCGGCACAGCTGTCCTACTGATATTAAGAGTTTGAATATGATGTGCAGCTTTCTTCCTAATTTTGTTACTTATCTTACCAGGAAATTCAAACCATAAACGTAGAAGTTCATCATTATCGCCACGTTCTATGTACACTAATTTCCCTACACAACCATTAGCTAAGCCATCACTTACATCAATATTAGTTGTTATTATGTAAAATTTATTCAGAACTGAAATTATTTCATTCGGCAAACCCCCGGTATCAATAACCGATTTTTGTGAAACTGCTGACGAATGTATGATTGTTGATCTGTCGCATGGCAACCTACACAAATATCCGTGGCAGTAGATATTATTTTGTCTTCAACGAGATTTAATATAAATTTATTAGATTCCATGACACATTTATTCTCTAAGAAAAGTCTTATTCCATGAGGACATAACATAAAAAACGTGATTCAATTAATGCAAGTTCATATAGGGTTTAGCGCTCGACTTACGCATGACATGACGGGAGTGGATACTCGCGGCATCAGCGCCTACATGCGTCGTAGTGTTCAACTTCACGTTGGCGTTTTCGTTGCGTTTGTACGGATTTACACCCGTGTCGCGCCTAGAGAAATATTTACACCCATATCGCGCCTAAAGAAGTTTTACTCCAAAAAAAATAAATTAACTGTTTTTATTTTGACAATTGGGCTGCTAATTATTTAAAATATGTTTCAATGTCAAAAAATATCAACACACACACACACACACACACACATACATATATATATACATGTATATATATATATATACAGAAAAAAATTTTTGAGTAAGATTATCAATATATTAAAAATATATCTCCATCCCTTAATTCTAAACCACATAACAATTTTTCGCTTGACTTTTTTCCCCCAGCTCTCCGTCTATTGTTCGTATAGTTGCGCACGTTTTGCATTGATGACAGGTCTGCTATTAACTGCCTCAACATGCGCATATATGCGCACATATGCGCTACCTGACCCATTAATAATATTATCTACACCCGATCGTATAAAACAATCGTGAAAAGGTTGTAGAACTATGGTGGAAAAACCCGGAAAAAAATCCGGGAAAGGGATAAAAGTCTGAGATTTTGAAATCAGGACAAAATGGTTAGGGATACAATCCATAATGAATATAAAACTTTGAAGAAAAATCCCCGAAAAATATCCGGAGTTGAAAATAACCCGGATAAATCAAACCCTGGAACACTCGTTTCGGTATAGAAATTTTACTTTCCTTACTTTTAATTTTTTCCCAGTCTAAATGATTAGTGTTTTGTTCTACAATTATTGTAAAACTATTAGGGAAATCTCGGAAAATTTTCCGGGACCGAGTTATGATCATTTACCATTTATCAAAAGATAAAAAAGTGTAGATGAGCCAAAGGTAGAACTGGGAATGGATTTAATTGAAATTCAAATCCAATGAACTTTTGAAGCACTCTTCTGGGTACAAATGAAGTACCCTAAATTAGTCACAAGCAGGCACTGAAATTTTTTTTTGTCTCGTGTATTTTTATATCTCCCACATAAAGTTAAATTATTAATTCAATTCATATTATAGATTTAATGTATCATCTTATCCAATGTAACATAATCCTCTAACTCCATCCACCCATGAAGATCTTCCTAACAGTAGTTGATGTGTAAAAATCTTCAGATAGCAATTAAAGGGATTGCCAGATGTGATCTAATCTAATATTATTATGTGCATTAAATATCATATTATACACTTCATATGAAGTGATTGAAGTGTATATGAGATGAACATCTAATGTTTAATAAGAGAGGACGAGATGAGATCATATGAGATGGGGCAGATGGTATATTTTATGCCGGAAGAAATTATATATATATATATATATATATATAATATATATATATATATATATATATATATAATGCACCATATAACTTTTTATAATAAACTGTATCAAAATTTAACATCAAACGCTGTTTTAGTTGATTTAAAAATGATTTATTCCTAATATTATCTTTTTTTCCCTAAAAGAAGTTTCTCTGTCAACTCATTGGTTAATGATCTGTTCCGCAATAACAACGACTTTCCCAATTCGCCACTTAATGAGTGCCTATTGGTCGTAGCTTTGAAAAATTAACCATTGGGGTTGCTGCATTGTTAAAAACGTTTTTATTGGGTAATAAAAGCTACAAAAATGCAATATATGAATTTTGGAACCGTGTTTCGAGTTATACAGTGATTTGTGAATGAATTAATACAGATTTAAACGTGAAATGTTAGACAAAATTGTAGATAATTTATTTATGTACAAGATAGCTTAAGAAATATTTGAATTTACTTATACTTGAACTATTATATTTATAATTTTTAAAATTCTCATCTAGAAGCCTTTTTTTGCTCATTTGATTTTTGATTTAGAAAAAATTTAAGTGTTTTGTGTAGTATTTATAAATATAGCATTTAGTATATGTTTATATATACGAGTATATATATATATATATATATATATATAATCATTTATAATTTTCGATACAATAATAATAATAAATTAATAAATGTCGATAGTAAAAAGCAGCACGATCGCGAACAATGCACGATTTTACAAGAATATTGACACCTCTAATAACTACAAAACGTGACCCACCGGATTAATTGCACCGGAGTCATAGTCCGAGAGCACTGGACAAAAAAAAAATTATCATAAAATTCAAAACAGTTCAAAAATAATTGAAATTAAATGTTTTTAAGGATCCTACTACAACCTTAATTATTATCAGGTTCTAAAAAACAACTACTTAAACCCGAAGAACCTAAAACTTAAATTTTTGGAAAATAGTTCAATTACCCCCTGGTCGTTGTCTCTCGGACTATTTCATCATCGATCCATTTTCCATCTTAATTTTTTGCTCCAATCGTGATGAAATCAGAAATATTAGTTACCAACTCTGATATATACCTGTCAGGTTATAACAGCAGGTGGGTAATAAGGTAGATAGGTTGGTAAATAGCCTTGCTCTTTTAATTCTCGAATCAAATCGATCAGAAACAAATAGTCGATGGATGTAGGTACATAATTGCTGAAGATTTATAATGGTGATTGGATATGAGGATGATTGCGTTTATAGACGTCAGGTGGGTAAGGAAAATTTTTAGGTTTGTGGGTATTTTAGATTCAAAAAATTCTACATGATAGTTTTGTTCCAAAATTTGTTAAATCTACTATTTTTCAAGTATAATTATTTTTTTTACATATGTCTACTGTAATAGCAAATACTAAAACCAATAATTTTCTGAGTGTATTTAAATTTATTAATTTTTTTCTCAATAATGTGCCAAAAACCTACGGTGATTTCAAAACAAATTACGACAATTTTTGAAAAATTCCAGAGGCTACAAAAATTGCACTAATAAGTTGTAATTTAAGTATAATATTTTTAAATATGTCTACTATAATAGCAAATACTAAAACCAATGATTATCTGAGTGTATTTAAATTTATTAATTTTTTTCTGGTGATTTCAAAACAAATTACGACAATTTTTGATAAATTCCAGAGGCTACAAAAGTTGTAATAAGAAGTTGTAATTTCAGTATAACATTTTTAAATATGTCTACTATAATAGTGAATACTAAAACCAATGATTTTCTGAGTATATTTAATTTTTTTTTTTTTTTCTCAATAATGTACCAAAAACCTACGGTGATTTCAAAACAAATTACGACAATTTTTGAAAAATTCCAGAGGCTACAAAAGTTGTAATAAGAAGTTGTAATTTCAGTATAACATTTTTAAATATGTCTACTATAATAGTGAATACTAAAACCAATGATTTTCTGAGTATATTTAAATTTTTTTTTTTTTCTCAATAATGTACCAAAAACCTACGGTGATTTCAAAACAAATTACGACAATTTTTGAAAAATTCCAGAGGCTACAAAAGTTGTAATAAGAAGTTGTAATTTAAGCATAATATTTTTAAATATGTCTACTATGATAGAAAATACTAAAACCAATGATTTTCTGAGTGTATCTAAATTTATTAATTTTTTTCTCAATAATGTACCAATAACAACCTACGGTGATTTCAAAACGAATTACGACAATTTTTGAAAAATTCCAGAGGCTACAAAAGTTGTAATAAGAAGTTGTAATTTCAGTATAACATTTTTAAATATGTCTACTATAATAGTGAATACTAAAACCAATGATTTTCTGAGTATATTTAAATTTATTTTTTTTTCTCAATAATGTACCAATAACCTATGGTGATTTCAAAACAAATTACGACAATTTTTGAAAAATTCCAGAGGCTACAAAAGTTGTAATAAAAAGTTGTAATTTATGTATAATATTTTTAAGTATGTCTACTATAATAGCAAATACTAAAACCAATGATTTTCTGAGTATATCTAAATTTATTAATTTTTTTCTCAATAATGTACCAATAACCTACGGTGATTTCAAAACAAATTACGACAATTTTTGAAAAATTCCAGAGGCTACAAAAGTTGTAATAAGAAGTTGTAATTTAAGTATAATATTTTTAAATATGTCTACTATAATAGCAAATACTAAAACCAATAATTTTCTGAGTGTATCTAAATTTATTAATTTTTTTCTCAATAATGTACCAATAACCCACGGTGATTTCAAAACAAATTACGACAATTTTTTAAAAATTCCAGAGGCTACAAAAGTTGCAATAAGAAGTTGTAATCTAAGTATAATATTTTTGAATATATCTACTATAATAGCAAATACTAAAACCAATGATTTTCTGAGTGTATCTAAATTTATTAATTTTTTTCTCAATAATGTGCTAAAAACCTACGGTGATTTCAAAGCAAATTACGACAATTTTTGAAAAATTCCAGAGGCTACAAAAGTTGTAATAAGAAGTTGTAATTTAGATATATTATTCTTTGATATGCCTACTATAACATCAAATAATAAAATCGATAGGTTTTTTTACAAAAATTAAAAATATTGATTATTTCATAAATGTTGTCGCAAAATTTTTTCGCGGCGTCTTGTAAAGTAAATATAATTTTTGGATTATTCAATGAGCTACAAAAATTGTAATAAACAGTTATAATTTAGGTATATTATTCTTTAATATGTCTACTATAACATCAAATATTAAAATCTATAGGATTTTTTGCAAAAATATTTGTAATATTGATAATAACGTAAATGATGTCACCAAATTCTTTCGCGACATCTCATAAAATAAAGATAATTATTAAAAAATTCCAGGAGCTACAAAAATTGTAATGAATAGTTGTAATTTAGGTATAATATTTTTTAATACGTCTACTATAACATCAAATACTAAAATCGATAGGTTTTCTTTTAAAAACCAAATTTACTAAAAATTTCGTAAATGTTGTCACAAAATCCTTTTGGGTCTTGTAAAATAAATATGAATTTAGAAAAATTCCAGGAGCTACAAAAACTGTAATAAATAGTTGTAAATTGAGTATAATATTTTTCAATATGTCTACAATGATAATAAATAATATAATTAATAACAACACTTGCACAATAATAGTTATTAAATATTTTCTAAATAAAGTACCTATAAATTTGTTTAGTCCCACTGTACTAAATACTTTGTTCTTATTAGAATTTTATTACTATAATTTTTGGTAAATTCTACAAGGCGTATTAAAAGAGATAAGTTGCTGAAATTTTTACACAAAACACTTACGTATGTTTACTTTGACAACGTATACCAAAATTAATAATTAATGTGCTAAAAAATTACATAATTAACTTTATAAAAAACAATATATCTACTTCTAGCATACTTAAAAAATAGTACTAATTTTTAGTAAATTTCACAAACCACATAGTTTAAGATAATAAGTTATAATTTAAGTATAATATTGTTGAGTATGTCTAGTATAACATCAAATACTAAAATCAGTATTTTTTTACTTTTAATAGTAAATAATCAACATTTTGTATGTACCGTATGTATCAGTACCGTACTTGTACGTTGAAACCAGAAAAATAAAGTCGGTTTTGGAAAATTTATACAAGTCGCATGGTTTATACTAAAATTTTGAAATTAAAATAAAACATCAACTACTATATCTACTATGACAAGAAATATCAAAATCAACTAGTTCTCAAATATTATACATGTAATTTACAAAAGTATAAAAATCAGCGTTTGCAGGACCGTCTCGCATGTTTCCCATTACTACTATTATTGTTTACTCGGAAACTAATTTCTAACTTGTGGAAAATATTCTCAGAATATGTATCTTTCTACACATATATACATGTATATATTATTATTATTAAGTAGCTAGTATATCCGACACAAACCATGTCGATTGAGTGGTGATCTAATTAAGATGTTATTATATCCACATTCCACGTCCGTGGAAATAACGGTCGAAGAACGTATTAGGTACTAATTTCGAAATTGCATCATTTCTTTCTACTCGTTTCGATTTTTTTTATTTTCTTAATCTATACTTACTCACAAACATCCTACTATATATTTCTTTAGTGCTAATTAGCGGATAAATAGAGGAAACCGGTATTAAATGTCACAGTTGTAAAAGACTCGTTGACGGGATGAATTATTGGTAATTGTTTTATAGGTAATAAATCGAGAATTGTTTTATTTTATTTGGTGTGGATGAGATTTTATTAGTTTTCGTATTTGTTGTCAAAGTAGACATATCGAGTAATATTATACTTCAAATATAACTTTGAAGTGCAACTCTTGTAGCTTGCAAAAATTTTCAAAAACTATATTTATTTTCGGAAGATTTTTGTGGCAACATTTTTTAAATAATTAATGTTATAATTTTTTGCAAAAAAACCTATTGATTTTACTAGTTGATATTACGTCCCACATAAACAAAACTTACTTACATTCAACCAACAACCAACAATCAACCAAAAACCTCAACAAAACCCAAACCTGCACCCCATCCACTCAACTCATCATTCCCACCCCATTTTGAACCCAAACCCACTCAACCCATTTTTAAAAATTAACTCAAACTCCATCCTTTACCCATCAATCACCTTACCCCTTATCTCTAATCACTTAACCCATAAATCTAAAATTAAATAACCAGTTTCTCCGTGGGCAAGTGAATAAATATCGAATAAATCACGCAATTAAATCAATGTCCATTGTGATAAAATTACACACATGGCGGTTACTGTGTAATTTTGAATTTTTTTAAATAAAATTATACCAGGAGGAAAAGATAATATCGGTATCGACCGGTATCGGTAGTGGTAGTCGCTTTTGAGCCCTTGGGGGTAATAGATAGAGGGCTGGGGGTAAGAAATTTGGGTTAAAAATAGTTTTGTTGGTTTAGTGGTGGGATTTTTAATGCATTTTGTTAGTAACTAAGTGCCGATAATTTTTTTAAATATTGATGAAACTTATGAGATTTGACTTTTGTACAAATTTTGTATCAGTCTTGTTTAATTTTTGAGTAAAAAATCGGTAACCAAACACTAACCCAATTTGCAGACAATAAGTGTAACTACACTTGTTTGCATTATTACTTTTATTTTGATTATTTTTACAGACCGCAAGGTTTGTACTAAAATGCTGAACTTTGAGTATGTTTCACACCAACCTATATACTAAAAAATAACGTAATAAAAATAATAACGTAATCAACTATTCAACTATTTTTCGAACAACGTAGTTCAACTATTTTTTTATTCCATAAAATCTGCACTAGATGACTGAAATTTGAGTATGTTTTACACCAATGTATATACTAAAATACCTCTTACTAGGAATTTTGATAAATGTAAAGCACTAACCACTTGCAATTATTTTTAGTACGAGGAAAGTGCCAAGAGTCTAAATTTATTTTTCAACTATTTCTACATTCCACAAAATCGCCTCTAAAATAGTAAAATTTTAGTATATTTTACAACAATGTATATACTAAAATACCTCATACCTCATACTACAAATTTTGATGAATTGATAGAAATAATTAATAAAAATCATAACGTGAAAAAAGTACCAAACATCTAAATTTATATTTTAACTATTTTCACATTGCACAAATTTTGAACTAGAATGCTGAATTTTGAGTATGCTATATACCAATGTGTATACTAAAATACCTCATACTTAAAATTTTGATAAATTGTTTGGAATAATTAATAAAAAATAAAACCCTGAGTTTAAGTACTAACCACCTTCAATTAATTTTAATATGAGTAAAGTACCAATCATTTTTATTTATATTTCAACTATTTCCACATTTCACAAAATTTGCACTAGAATACTGAAATTTGATTATGTTTTACACCAATGTGTATACTAAAATACCTCATACTACAAATTTTGATAAACTCATTAAAATAAATAAAAAATAATAATAATGTGAGTAGAGTACAAACCATCTTTATTTATTTTTTATCATGAATGAAGTACCAACCGTCTTTATTTATTTTTCAACTATTTCCACATTCCACAAAATTTGCACTACAATGCTAAAATTTGAGTATCTTTTACACCAATGTTTATACTAAAATATCTCATACCAGAAATTTTGATAGTTCGATTAGAATATTTAATAAAAATAAAATTATGAGTAAAGTACAACCCAGCTATATATCTATTTTTTTGCAAATTTTTTGGGTGCCTGTTGTAGAAAATAATTAATATAAAGTACTAAGTGCTTAATGTTAGTTTTTAAGTACCATTTAGGCACATGTCTTGGAATAATCAAAATTTCTTACATCAGGCTACAAAATCTACTAATTTTAGTATTTGCTGTTATAATAGATACAATAATAAATATTATACTAAAATTTCAAAATTTTATAATATATATTGTAGCCTCAGGAATTTTTCAAAATCCGACATAATTTCATACGTTTCATGTCACACTTTTGACTTTTATTTTGATTTTGAGTGCAAAAAACACAAAATTTTCCAACCAAACATCCTTAAACCTTTTACCTATCTAATTATCCAACTTCCAACTATCATTTACAACTAAAAACAGTTATTTTAGTTATTTTTCATTCATTTAAATCTCAAAATCATTAATTCTGCCAAGATCAGGTTTTAACTTTGTAAGAGTAGAAAAATAAAAATTGCACAGTCGTCGGCGTCTTTAAATAAATGATGTTAAATTTTCCAACTAGTGTATGTTACATGTGTCCGTATGTCTGTTATTAATTATCGGCGCTGAAAAAGGAAACAGCCACCAAAAAATATAGAGAGTTAATAGATGGAGAGCTGGGGGAAAACTTATGTGAAAAAATTGACTTTGGTGCGAAAAATTGGAAATATTTAAAGTTTAAAATCAGATTTTAATCATTTTTTAATGCAGTACCTTAGTAGATACCTTAAGGTATTTTGTGTATAAATTTGGAGTTAATAGTTCATTTGTTACAGCCTATGGAGCTCCTTAAAAACGCATTTATCATCCAAGGCTGTTACAAAGAACTTTATGTACAAATACCTAATTACCTCATGTTGTAAATAATTTTAAATTATTTTTTCAACTTGTGCTCATAAAACTGTCATCAAGGTATCATATGTCTAAATTGTAAGATCGCAGTTTATTTAGTACGTCCTGTAGAGCTCTTCAAAACAACAAATAATATTAAAAGTAGACGGATGGATAAGCCGTAACTTTTGGTCGGAAAATTTTTCTAAAAATTTGTACTGAAAATATCAATAAATTTAATACTACAAATTAAACTAGATGTATTGCGAAATATTATTCCAAAAATTCAAGCTAATAGACTCAAGAATACGTCCTGTAGAGCTCTTCTAAAAAACTGAACAATTTTAAATAATTTTTTGGGACCTTTGTCAGTAAAAGATTTTTCTAATTTTTTGTTCTAAAGTATCAACAATTTTAATATCAAAGATTTAAGTAGATATATAGAGAAATATTATATAAATAAATTCTAGGTTGTAGGGTTAAAAATACAACCTGTAGAGCTCTCCAAAAATACAAGTAGTAATAAAACCAGGCAAGTAATATTAAAGCTTGGGCAAACTGATGCACTACCGGTATTTTTGTCAGAAAAATAGTTTTTTAAATTTTTACATGAAAGATACTGGAAAGTTTAGTATGACAGATTTTAGTAGATATATCAAGTAATAACATACTAAAAATTCAAGTGTTTGAAATTAAAAGTACACCCTGTAGAGCTCTTTAAAATCCACATTATATAAAATCAGATGCTTTAGATAAAATGATGCTCGTAGCGTACTTTTGTCAGAAAAATATTTTTTATAAATTTTACACAAAATATACTAATAAATTTAATTATACAAGTTTTGGTAGATATATCAAGTAATAACATACCACAAATTCAAGTGTTTGAAATCAAAAATACATCCTGTAGAGCTCTTCAAAAACTACATTATATAAAATCAGATGCCTGAGGTAAATTGGTGCTCGTGGCATACTTTTGCCAGAAAAATATTTTTTTAAATTTTTACACATAAGATACTAGTAAGTTTTATTTTACAAATTTTAGTAGTTATTTCAGTAGTTATAAATTCAAGTGTTTGAAATCAAAAGTACACCCTGTAGAGCTCTCCAAAAATCACATTATATAAAATCAGATGCTTCAGTCAAAATGGTGCTCATGGCGTACTTTTGCCAGAAAAATATTTTTTTTTAAATTTTTACACAAAAGATACTAGTAAATTTAGTACGACAAGTTTTGGTAGATATATCAAGTAATAACATACCACAAATTCAAATTTTCAAACTCAAAAGTACATCCTATCTATGTATTTGTATGCGTATCTACTAATTTGTAAACAGTCAATTGTAAACACTTGTCAGCATTCTCTGCTAAATATAATTATTTTTATAGATTGCAGAATGAAAATAAAATAAAAAAAAAGTACATCCTGTAGAGATTTTCGAAAACCACATTATATAAAATCAGATGCTTTAGATAAAATGATGCTCGTGGTGCAGTTTTTCCAGAAAAATATTTTTTAAAAATTGTACACAAAATACACTAAAAAATTTAGTATGACAAGTTTTAGTAGATATATCAACTAATAACATACCACAAATTCAAGTGTTTGAAAGAAAATATACACCCTGTAGAGCTCTTCAAAAACCGCATTATATATAATCATTTATACATCCTGTAAATCTCTTCAAAAATCAGCTTATAATTCTAATAATTATATCAAATATAATTAAAACTAGATGTCTATTAACAAGCCCACGCGCGTAAGGAACATTTGTCAAAAAAATATTTTTAAAAAATTCTTACACATAAAATACCTACAAATTTTTTAACTACATATATAGTAGATACATCAAAGTCCATTATACCAAAAATTCAATTATATACTGTCATTTATACATTCTGTAAAGCTCTTCAAAAATCAACTTATTATTCTAATAATTATATCAAATATAATTAAAATCAGATGCCCATTAACAAGCCGATGCGCGTATGGGACTTTTGTCAGAAAAATATTTTTCAAAAAATTTTACACATAAAATACCTAAAAAAACTACCTGTATAGTAGACACATCAAAGTACATCATACCAAAAATTCAATTATATACCATCAACTATACATCCTGTAAAGCTCCTCAAAAAGCTACATAATATAAAATGCTTCAGATATAAGGAAGCTCGTACTGTACTTTTGTTTGAAAAATATTTTTTATAAATTTTACACAAAATATGCTGATTAATTTAATTCTACAAATTTTTGCAAATATATTAAGTAACATCATATCACAAATTCAAGTGTTTGAAATCAAAAGTACACCCTGTAGAGCTCTTCAAAAATCAAATAAAACTAAAACCAGATGTGCCTCTTAACAAACCGACGCGCGTTCGGGACTTTTGTCAGAAAAATATTTTTTAAAAATCCTTACACATGAAATACCTAATTTTTTTTAACCACATATATAGTAGACACATCAAAGTACATTATACCAAAATTTCAATTATATACCACCATTTATACACATTGTAGAACTCTTCAAAAACCCAAAATTATGCATCAATTTTCTACTATCTCCCGGTCTATTTCCACCAGGTCAACTTGTTGACTTCTGGTGCGTCCATATAAGGGCTTATTATAACCAGAACTGAACATTTATAAGAAGCAAAGTATCTTATATCTTCTTGATTATCTTTAAGTTTCATCAAGGTGAAATAATTCTCTTCTACTAGTAGTGCAAATACCAGTTTACCAGTGCAACTGGTAAGGTAATGGTAAAAAAAAGATCAGGAGATAAATCTACTAACTGCGGGGGCTGATGGATAGTAAAAGCTGGTAGAAATTTATTAATTGGTATCATTAATTAATATTGATAAATTTCAAGTTATTCTGAACCATTTGGCACCACATTTGAAAACAAAAACCGACAAAATCTGACCATTGGCTTAAGAAATCAAATTTTAGGACATTCAATGAGTCACACAATTTTTACAAAATTTTCAAACTCAATATAAATTGTATATATAATTTTCTAAGCCCGCTACACTATAAATAATAAATGCCTATAATTCATATATATTTTTTATATAAAAAACACATCATTAAAATCAGAATAACAATAATTTCCCTCCGGGAAGTGTTGGGTATAATTTGCAGCAGATTCGAATAATAATCTATCGATATATAATATATAATATATCAAACAGAATTCCTCACTAATGATCAATAAAGTATCGACATCGTAAATATAAAATTATTGAACAAATTGAAACAATCTTGTATAGAAAAAATTGTATAAAACAAAAACCGATCGTAAATAATTGTCTTGGGAGTCTATATATAAATTTAACTTTAACAAGCAATGGAAATTGTTAGAAAAAAATTGATAGATTTTGTAAAAAAATTATTAAAGTAATTAAAATTCCTCAACACATGATATATAACCAATTTATATAAAATATGAGACAACTTGTACTTCTTAATATCTCAATTAAGATTTTCTTGTAATTTTAATACTCCATTAACTAAAATTAATTACTACCACACGGCCTCGTACATAAACTTTTAAATATTTTTTTTGGCTTGATAAATATTTAATTTGAAAATTTAATATTAAATAATTAAATATATACGTATATATTTATACTAAAAATAATTTTCTCTATTTATTTCAAACCGGGTTCGTACAATTTGCCATTTACTGAAACTAATCATGTCTGATCAAATAAGGCCAAGAATTGCTCTAATATTACGTAATTTGTATTAAATAGAGGAGAACTGGGTTAAATGTTACAGTATAGATTGAAATTTATTAGTTAAAAGTTATATATTAAATGTTTCTATTTACATTCTTGTTGGATTTTAGGTTTTACTTGCATTCTTGTTGGATTTTAGTAGGAATCTTATTAGATTCGTTTGTTCATATAAGTTTATAATTAAGACATATTTATAGATATTTTTTGTAAAATTATGAAATATGCATATAAATACATATTATTAAATAAATGTTTTATTATTTAAATATATATATATATATATATATATATTTATATATATATATAAATAAGTATAATTATTTATAAAAATATTACTCACCATTTGCCTTATTAATTTTCTTCGGATCTGAAAATAGAGATATTTGTTATCAGTTTTGAAAAATTATTTTATATTATTCAGATAACAAACATAAGTTTTATTTATAACAAGTTTGTAGAGAATTTTATAAGCTACATTTTACTTGTTAAGCAAAATTTTGAGTTTTGAAATTGAGAATTTCGGAGTTATTGTCAAAAATCGCAAAATTTGTCCCAAAAATCAAGTCAATAAAATAGTTGCTTTATGATTAATATTTATACAAAGATTTTGTGGTTTTAATTTATTAGTTATTTTGCAGATATAGAGAATTTTATAAGCTATATTTTACTTAATTAGTGATTTTTTGTAAAAATTGAGATTTTCGGAGATATTTGCAGGAAACTCATTTGTCTAGAATTCTATATTTTATTCATACAATTTTCAAATTTCTGTTAAAATTAATACCAAATTTTCTCAGTTTTGATTTGTTTTATTAAAATTAGTGTATAGAAAATTTTATTGGCTATAATTAAGTTAATAAGTTAATATGCAAACAGTTATATACCCCCCGATATAAAAGTTTGCAATAAAACAACTTTGAATTAGATCTTTCATTTTCTTCAGGATTTAATAGAAATTTCGGTATATTTTTTTGTTTTTTGTCAAATTACTCACAAATATCAAGGAAAAGCACCCCTTTTCAGATTGACTCTAAAAATACTCTGTTTGGTGAAAATTTGCATAATAACTAAAATGCAGCTAAGGAAATTTTCCACACAAAATTTCATTAAAACAATTTTATGTCTTGAGGAAATGTTGCATAAATTTTAGCTATAAAACTGGAAAGAATTTTGGACAAAAACTAAAAAGTTTGCAGCAAATATCTCCAATAATACTCATTTTGGTAAAAATTTACTTTAGACCTAAAATATAGCTAATAAAATTATCTACACAACGGTACCAATAAAATATACTAGTATTTTGAAAAAATTTGTATAAATCATACCTAAACCTTAAGTTTTGAGTTTAACCAATATATTCAGAAATCCTACGAACTTTGCATGCAAATACATATTTATAAGTATATACGTATAAGTATGTATATAAATATATATGTATACAAGTATGTACGTACATATAAAATATCCATTAGTATAAATTAAATTCAAATTAAATCCCAAAACAAGTCCCAATACAAAAATCCATCTCATTCCGTCGGCTTCGTTTCAAGCATCTCTCTTCCAATTAGTAACGATACAAAATAATAAATTAAACCAACTATTATTATATTAACATGTAAATTCAAACAAATGCAAATGCGATGCAATTTGTTCTAAATTACATTTTAAGTGACAATTAAGATAATATTCTCTTAATGGCCGAATCGCATGTTTCTACTGGATGGATGGTCGAAGGAATCAAGGGACTTAATTCGCAAATTGGATTGAAAAATACAATTATCGATACGAACTGGTTTCATATCCCGTGGTAAATTATTTATAGCCGATTAAAATGGTAAATGATGGAATAAATGGACTCAATTGCCCTGGAAGATTATTAGGAATATTTTTATAATTGTTTGATATTGCATAGTACTTAGTTGTAGTCATGATTTTACGAATTTTCCAAAAATATCTACAGGTAAACGTGCGAGACAATTTTTTGGTGTGTCGTGAATATCTTCAAAAATAACGACTTGTGTGAAATTTTACTAATAATAACCTATCTTTTGTAGTTGATAAAATTCTCTATAAATTCCTCTAAGACAAAATTTTTGTTGTCTTGGAAGATTTTGTTTAAATTAATTCGAGAAAATAGCAATTCCTTTTAAGGTTGTATGCACTTATCGGACAATTTTTTGGTCTTTTACAAATATTAGGTTGTCAAATATCTCCCTTCCGCTTTTTTGCTCTTGGTTTATAATACAAAAAGGCGGAAGGGAGATATTTGACAACCTAATATCTTCAAAAATATCAACTTTTGTAAAATTCTTCTTATCACCTAACTCGTAGCTTATGAAATTCTCTATAAATTCTTCTCAGACAAAATTTTTCTTGTCTCAGAAGTTTTTGTTTAAATTATCTCGAGAATGTAGCAATTCTGTTTAAGGTTGTATGCACTTGAAAGTTTTGTCGGACAATTTAAAGGTTTTTTACAAATATCTTTAAAACTTTTGAGAAAAATCACTAATTACCCAACCTGTAGCTTATAAAATTCTCTACAAATCTCTTGAAGACAAAATTTTTTTTATAATAGTAAAACTTTTTGTTAAAATCATCACTGGAACACAGCAATTACAAACTTGAAAGACTCTTTTTTCTGATTACAAAATCCATCTCCTCCTTTGATAAATCCTATAAATCCTTCTTAATCTCCTACATGTCAAAGCAAGAAGTATTACTTAGTATGAATTAACTATGAAATAGTCTAAAGCAAATGTGTTTTTTATTTAAAAAAATAAAAAACTAATAAAATGTCCGGTTTCCTTTCCTGAGATTATAATAGCAGTAGCTGTCATGCACTTTGCTAACTCGAACGAGGATTCTTGTTGCAGTTTTTTTTGCATTTTTATTTTTATTAACACGATTAGAGACACGGATTCTCAATTTTGTAATGGAAGATGAAAGATAAATGATTGGTAAAGGATATTTGATAATAAATTTTCGGTTGATAGAAGAAAATTTTGTGAAATATATATTTGTTTGGGAGCAAAATGTTTCACGTCAAGCGCCAGAATTTTTATGGACTTTTTATGAAAAAATATTTATTTCTCAAGTTGTGATCGAAATTTTGTCAATTTTAGTACTTGTATTGATTTTGTATATGTTTGGGTATGACATACTTAAATTATAGTATTGTACTATAACATTTACTATTTTTAAAAAATTAAACAAAATACAGTTACACTATTAGAGTCTTTACACTTTAGTACAAATTATTTTGAATTATTTAGATTTTATTTTTTTTTAACGCAAATAAAGACAAAATTTTATAATTTTATTATACAAGATGATGAACACAATATTCATAATTAATATTGATTGATAAAATTATAATTATTCGTCCAAAATAATTTTTAACAAATTTTTGTTTCGGAGCGCAATGTTTCATATCGAGTTCTTATTAAAATTTATAGGTATTTTTGGCAGAAAATTATAAAAATCGGTGATTGTAGTTAGAATTTTATTAATTTTATAATTTGAAGTCATACCAGATATATTTAAGTATGACATACTAAATTTAGAGTATTATACTAGTACATTTACTATTTTTTAAAAAATAAAGAAAATCAGATATCACTATTAGAGTCTTCACTTTAGTACAAATTATTCTGGATTTTTCAGATTTTATTTTTATTAACGCAAATAAAGACAAAATTTCATAGTTTTATTATACAAGATGATAAACACAATATTAATAATTAATATTGATTAATAAAATTATACATATTCGTTCAAAATAATTTATGACAAATTTTTGGTTTGGAGCGCCATGTTGCATATCGAGTTCTTATTAAAATTTATAGGTACTTTTTGCAGAAAATTATGAAAATCGGCGATTGTAATGAGAATTTTAGTAATTATATTATCTGATGTCATACTAGATATATGAAAGTATATTATACTAAAATTAGAAGATCATACTAAAATTTTTACTATTTTAAAAAAATTAAACAAAATTGCAATTAGCCACTTTGCACTTTAGTACGGATACTCGCTGCAGTTTTTCAGATTTTATATTTATTTTTATAAGAAATAGTTACTTTAATTTAAAAAAAATTCTAGTGATTACTTCCAGATATTTCAGATATATGAACCTAAATATTAGAATTAATTTCAAAATTAATTAAATA
This sequence comes from Ctenocephalides felis, assembly GCF_003426905.1. Classification (NCBI taxonomy): domain Eukaryota; kingdom Metazoa; phylum Arthropoda; class Insecta; order Siphonaptera; family Pulicidae; genus Ctenocephalides; species Ctenocephalides felis. Next base: position 4,577,402 of record NW_020537758.1, on the reverse strand, counting down.
AACAACAACACAAATTTTCCAAATTTTCAATACACGGTTTCCAAATTTTTAATACAATTCGCATAAAAACCGCCACAAAATTAGTCAAAATTCGTAAATATTTTCAGCACAATATTTTTAAAAATTTCTACACATATGTAAGAAAATACTAAAAATAAAATTGTACATTTTGAGAATCTCTTTAAAGGTGTTTTTATATTAAAAAAAAAAACGCCGACACCTGTATAATTTTATCAAACTAAACATGAGAAGACAAGTACTCGTTCTAGGATTATATTAACAGTAAATTTATATAAAAATTATAATATTTATTTATAAGTATATTCAGAATCTTATATTGAATATATGAAAATTAAAAAAAAAAAATTTAGGCTATTTGGTGTATAAAATACACCTGAATCACAAGACAAAATTATCCCAGGTTTTTTGGTTGTTTTGGTGTATATTTGTTTGAAAAAAGTAATGAAAATTTTTTGAACTTATATTTAGAACTCATAACTATCAAAAAATTGTTCAGTTAATTATATTAAGTT
>NW_020537758.1:4480776-4575869 GCF_003426905.1 Ctenocephalides felis | reverse complement strand
TTATTCAATAAATCATAACTTTTAAACTATTTGCGGAAAATGAATAGTGTATTCGACAAAATTGTTGTAAATTTATTTATCTAAAATATTGCCTGAATAAAAATATGTTTAAAATATTATTTAGACTTAAAACAACTAGGTGTATTTTTAATTATTTTTTATTGATATAGTGCAATACGCTCCTGCAATTTATTATCAAAGCTTATAGTTTTAATTTAAGCATCTTCACGTATTTTGTTGTTACTTTATTTAAAAAAAAATCGAAATGATATTTATTGAATGACAATATATTTTATAAATACTAGAAAAATTTAGCTATGTACAGCAAAATATTACATTTTTTAGAATTATTATTTATTATAAAAATAATTGGTTTAATTCAAAAACAAGTTTGGCTCTTATAAGTATTTAATAAAATATTATTTTTGTAGAGCTTTTTTTATAATAAAAAAAATAAAATTAATTTAGAAGCACGTGTGGCTCTCATAAGTAAAATCTAGACATGTAGTTACTAATTATTTTTTTATTAATTTGTTTTTAAAACTAGTAGCCTGAAATTACTTTTATAAAATATTATAATAAATTATATTTATATTAAAAATAATTTCAATAATTCAAAAGTACTATTTATATTTATAAAATTAAATTAACTCCCTATACGTTTCCATAAAAAATATGAAATCATGCGTATTTTGTTGTGACTTAATTTTTTATAAATTTATTAATAATATTTCTTAAATGACAATAGTTTTATAAAATACTAGAATAATTAAGCTATGTGCTAAAATGATTTTATTATTCCAAAGTTATTACTTTTGATAAAAATAATTGTATTAATTTAATGACACTTTTGGCTCTCATAAGTTGAATCTAGACATGTAGTTACTAATTAATTTTTTAATAATTTACAAAGACTTAAAATATTTTTGTAAAATACTATAAATAACTACTTTTATATTAAAAATATTTTCAACAATTTAAAAGTATTATTTGTATTTATAAAATTAAATTAACTTCAATACACGTTTCCATAAAAAAATATTAAACCATGCGTTATTTGTTGTTACTTAACTTTTTATAAATTTATTAATCATATTTATTAAATGATCATAATTTTATCAAATATAAGAATAATATAGCTATCTACTGCAAAATATTTTAATTTTATAAAAATATTATTTATAATGAAAATAATTAGTTTAATTTAAAGACACCTTTGGCTCTCATAAGTAAAATCTAGACATGTAGTTACTAATTATTTTTTATATTAATTTCCACATAACATTTATAGACTTAACATATTTTTATAAAACACTATAATCAATAATTACCTTTATATTAAAAATATTTTCATTAATTTACATTAATTACTTGTATTTTTAAAAATTACCTAAAACTCCAAGCGCGTTTCATGAATAAACTTAACATTTGCAACATTGTGTTACTATTTAAATTTTTAAAAATTTACTATAAATATTTAAAATCTCAAACTTTTTTGTAAAGTTTTGCATCAAATTAGGAATCCATCACAATATATTTTATTGCTCTAACAAAATTAGTTTAGAAGAAAATGGCATCCAAACCTTGTGACACATATATTAAAATCGTATATATTTTATACGATTTATATATATATATATATATATATATATATAATATATTAAATCGTGTGAATAAAAGTTTCTCAGTTTTAGAATTTTCATAATTATTCTATAACTTGTAGAAAATTTAAATTATTTTTACAAATTATAAATATAAATGAGCTATGTATTACCATATATATAAAACCTATTGTGTAATTATTTTAGAAGATATAATAACTCAAAGTCATAAGTATCCACTCAGAAATTGTTTGCATTTCTCTAATTTTTTGGACCAAAATTTTAGGTGATTTGTGTTGGGGTTGAGTAATTTTCCCCCAGCCTTAAGTCTATTTCCGAGTACTAAAGAATTTGTAACATATGCAAAGTAATAAAACAAATACATAAATAAAATGAATGTTAAACGATGTCTTGTTGTAATAACTATCTTTCACATATTCCACGACCGAGGAAAATATTTATTTTATTTACGAGTACGATAACAAGCACTAACTCATTCGAAAACTGGATTTTGTGGCTTAAGGGTGAAAACTGAGGAATTATTGTTATTATTATTAGATTCACGGCTTCGAATTAACATATCCGTATAGTTTGAGGAAGGACTGAACATGTTTATTTGTAGAAAATAAATTTTTGAGTTGTGGGGTGATTTATGGGTATACCGAGGTAAAAGACAATGTCGTTGATAATTTAATTTAAAATAAACTTTTCATATACACCATTTATATTGCGCTAAAATTTTAAAAGTTATTTGAGATTTTGTGACAAAATGCAGGGACAAGACACCATGGATTTGAATTAGATTTTTTTTGACTTGTCTGGTAATTTATGGGTTTACCGATTTGTTATCTCGTTAACTAATTACTGCAAAATAATTATACATATAGAAAAAGATAGCTAAATTATCCTAGTAATTAAAAAATATTTGATATTTTTAAATATAAATAGTAAAATTATAAAAATTCAAAAACCAAACGAATGTCCAAACGAACTCTTTTTTTAACTTCCCGTAGGGTAAGTTATAGTAATCGCAAAAAAATCGAAAATGAAAATTTTTATATATCTTTACGTTTCAAAGGTTTCTGAACATTTTGGCATACCTTAGAAAAAATGGATGTATGTGTGTGTGTGTGTGTGTATGTATGCAGTATGTATGTACGTGTGTGTATGTATGTGCGGATACAAATTTTCGTCGACGATTTCGGGAACACGAATGAAGCGATTTGGATAACTCAAAAAACATTCGATTCGTATTGATAAGGAGACGTGCTGATTAGTTTTTGGCGAAGGCAGGTCTAGCCGTTCCGAAGATACGGGACAAAAAGTGCCGAAAACGGTAACTCAGTTTTCAAGAGAACGGAGCGTCCGATTTGAATAATTCAAAAAACATTTTATTTGTATTGACAAGATAAAGATTTGATCAAATTTTCATGTGGGCAGGTCTAGCGGTTTCGGAGATCTAACGAAAAAAGTAAAAAAAAAGCCATTTGGCGGCCAAAAATGATCATTAGACATACGCACATTGAATTATCAGATATTTTATAGAGATTTTAACAATAAGTATAAATTTTGTTTACTTTACTTTATATTTTGTCTCTATGCAGTTAAAGCAGTACGATTGCTTTGAAAAATAGTTCATATCTTCCAAAATATGTCAAAATAAAGAAAACATTTTTTTTTAAAAAAAATTTTTTTCAAAAAAAAAGTAATTTTTTGTCCAATTTATAGTTTCTCAAAAATCTTATTTTTTCGAAGTAAATTTTTTTTAAAATGTTAATTGTTTTTAAAAAAATAAAATTTTGGTACGGGAAGTTCCAGCAATTTGCCTTAAGGCACGATGCCTCAATTGCCTTAAGACAGAATTCCACTTACAGCTAGTTACAAAATCCTTCATTACAAGCACTGTATTTTATTGTATTTAAAGAAATTCACAGTAGTGTGTATATATAAATATACGTATAATATTATAATATATAAATGATGAATAATTCTTTCGATATAATATTTATATATGTATCGATAAATGTAATATTATCGATGGAATGCGAATGCTGTTCGCATTATAAATAACGACATTTATTCGCATCCGTTATTTTGCGTTTGCAATCTTGTTTTCAGGCTTCTTGCTCTTTTATAATATCTTTATAATCGATTTAGATTTGTAGTCTTGAGATGAAAAAAATATAAAAATAAATACTAAGGAAAATAAATAATAATCTTAGATAGTTTTAGATACAGTGTAATCGTTATCTAGATACTGTGCTCGATAAGTATATTAATAATTAGGTTGTCAAATATCTCCCTTCCGCTTTTTTGCTCTTGGTTTATAATACAAAAAGGCAGAAGGGAGATATTTGACAACCTAATATTTTTATGTTGAAACTCGTATAACTTTTAAAATATTTGTTTGATAAAAATGTTGTATTTGGGAAATTTGTGTAAAATTACGTTATAAAAAACATTGTCAAACACCATAATGCCCTACAACAACTCGGTATACTTATAAAACACTTCAAGTCGTAAAAAAGAGTCTCTACAAATTTTATACTGTTTGTTAGTTGTGTGAAGTACTTCGGAAAATCTCGTATAACTTTTAAAGTATTTGATTAATATAAATGATGTATTTGACAAATTTATGCAAAAACAACTCTATATATTTATAAAACGCTTTAAGGCGCGAAAAAGAGTCTCAATAAATGTTATATTGCTTGTTAATTGGGTGCATTACTTCGAAAAATCTTGTATAACTTTTAAACTATTTGATTAATTAATTTGATAATGATGTATTTGACAAATTTGTACAAGATTAAATTATAAAGAACATTGTCTAATACCATAATAACCTAAAACAACTCGGTATACTTATAAAACGCCTTAAATCGTGAAAAGGAGTCTCAACAAACTTTAAACCATTTGATCAATAATAATGTTGTGTTAGGAAAATTTATGCAAAATTAAATTATAAACAATATTGTCTAACACTCTAACGACCTACAGCAACTCGGTATTTAAGTATAAACAATATTTTCTAAGATCATAATACTCTATATCAACTCTGTATACCCATAAAACGCAGCAAAACCCAAAAATAAATTCACATCAATCTTTGGCTTGCGCCTGTTGTGTCTTTTACCCCCGGACTATTTCCCACGTCGTGTCACATGCTCCCGGACTTTGACCACGTTTTTCAATCCCAAAGTATTCCATTTCTCCCAACTGTCCCCTATAACTAATGATGCAAAACGATACAGAGAACACCGCATATTAATTGTAACTAATTCAGTACGGCATCATACTGCAAAATCCATTCGAAGACATTAGAGACGATTAATTTAAACTTTGCACAGGCTGAAGTGGTTATTAATGCTTTGGAAAACGGGTAACAGGTTCATATGGAATACATTGGCGTAGAATAAAATTAATAAATTGATAAATAAATATCCCATTTTTACCCATTTTTACCACCATTCACCCAACTCTTGCCTTAGATTTCATTCGCGGTTACGTAACTATTTCGCACACGCATTTCGCGGTTTTTAATGCGAATTAAATGTCGTCGAAGTGATAATTAATTGAAATTAAACACTTCTAGTGTTTAGAAATTGCATAATTATTGCATTTGCAATTGCACACGATAATGATGCAGTTGGAGGGAGAAAAAATGCAGGAATTGGATTAAATGGGATACAGGAGTGGGTTATAGGAAAAATTTTATTTTTGGGCTAAAAAATTAAAATTGTTACAAATTTTAATATTCGTATATGTAATAGATATATGGAGTTGTGATGTGTGTAATTTTTAATATATTACTAAAGCGGGTTTTGTTTAAAAAAATATTCAAATAACAACAGTTGAAAAATTAAAGGAATTAGATCGAATAGAAGACAGAGCAGATGTTTTGGAATTATTTTTCTATTGCTATTTATGAGTATACAGAGTTGCTCTAGAATAATATAATATTAGACAAAAATGCAGATAATTCAATTTTAAACAAATTTGCTAAATATACTTTTAACTTCTAGCAAATATTAGGTTGTCAAATATCTCCCTTCCGCTTTTTTGCTTGAAATTCAAAAGACAAAAAGGCGAAGGGAGATATTTGACAACCTTATATTTTAAAAGTTATAACAAATTTTGCGAATAAATGCACTTTGGCTAATAATCGACAAAAAGTGCTTGATTTTCTATTACCATTTATGAGTATACCGAGTTGCTGTAGATCATTATAGTATTAGACAAACTTACAGATAAATAAATTGTAAACAAATTCACTAAATATTCTTTTAACTTCTGACAAATATTTTATAAGTTATGATTAATTTTGCAAACGAATGCACTTTCACAAAAGGTCGACAAAAAGTTCTTTATTTTCTATTACCATTTATGACTAATAATCGACAAAAAGTTCTTCAATTTTCATCATCATTTATGAGTATACTGAGTTGCTCTAGAACATTATAATATTAGACAAACCTACAGATAATTTAATTTTAAACAAATTCGCTAAATATATTTTTAACTTTTGATAAATATTTTAAAAGTTACGCATAATTTTGTGCACTTTGACAAAAGATCGACGAGTACTCATAAAGTTCTTCATTTTCTATTGTCATTTACGAGTATACCGAGTTGCTTTAGAACATCATAACATTAGACAAAAACACAGATAATTCAATTTTATACACAATTGGTATATAATTTATATATTTTTATTATCATTTTCCCAGTTTTCTAGCCCTGTAAGTGTAGCAACATACAAATTACTGTGTATGTAATCAATGAAGAAAGATCGTGATCTAATCAAACTGGATAGTAATTTAACGCTTAGATTTAGTAGTCGCAATTTTTTTAATTAGTTCTACTAACTAACTAAATAATTAACTATAACTAACTACACACAGTATGACGCAAAGAATTATTTAAATTGCCGCCAAAGCAAAAGTTGAAGTTGACGCAATTTGATTAAGATTGAGACAAGTTTGGTTTAAAATTGTAAAGGATAGAAATGTTTAAAGTTTTTGAAATTTTGTCAAGAAATAACATGATCCTTCTACAATTATTTGCTATAAATTCTATTAATATATTGTGCAATTTTTTAAAAAAAAAATTTTAAAATCTGCACAACTGCACCAACACTTATCAAAAATCACGTCTAAAAAAACTACCATGTTTGGAACCAAATTATGAGGTCTACAAGCGCCCAAATACTTCAAAATTTTTACAACTAATTCTTCAGGCCTTTCCTAATGATCCCTCATCCTTCTAATCCTATTTCTATTATTTTTTTCCTATATTTTTAAATAATTGCATCACCAAGATTACGCACTCGGATGTTAATTGCTTTTTAATGCCAACTAAAACAACTCCAGAGTCAACTCGTTCCAGAAGAGAAATCCAGTTCGGAGATTATTTGGATTAAATAAATTATTACAGCAATGTTTTTTGCCCATTAATAAACTCACTTATTAGATATTCATAAATTAATAAATGGCAAATACTAATGGCAAGATTTATGCGGAGGGAAAAGCCAGGTTTTGTAAAAGAGCTACTTTTAGAAATACTTTTAATAATTTTATTAAAGAGCTAGCTTTAGAATAATTAGTAGTTTAAATTATTAATTATAGTGAAAAATTTTACAAAGACGTGTACTAATTTTAGTATGTAGATTTATACTAAATACATGCAAGTATAATTGTGCAAACTTACATAGGTTCACGTATCCTGATGAGCTCTCTAAAAATATTTTTTCCACTGGTTGCACCAATACATCTTGCCAGAACCTGAAAAAAACAGATGTTAATATTAAAATTTATAGTGAACTATTTTATAAAGACATATACTAACTTTTGGTATGTAGAAAAATAGTATATATATATATATATATATATATATATATATATATATATATATATATATAAAGTATATTATGGTGAAATAACTAGCCTTTGTAAGTTCTGATGAGCTCGTGGAAAATACTTTTGTAATAATAGGTTGCATTAAAATATCATTTTGAGATTTTGAAAATTAGTTGTTTATACTAAAGATTGTTTACAAAGACATGTACTAATATTAGAATGTGAAAAATTAATATATATATATATTAAAGTATATTATGGTGAAATAACAAGCTTCTAGGAGTCCTGACAAGCATGTTAAAAAAATTGTAAATTAGGTGTTGTTTCTTGTTGTTTATTCTGAAATATTTTACAGAGATATGTACTAATTTTAGTATGTAAAAAAATAATATATATTAGAGTATTATATTGTGAAATAACAAGTTTCTAGAAGTCCTGATGAGCTCGTTAAAAGTACTTTCCCCGCAAATTATACCAAAACATATAGTCTCAAAAATGCTGCAGTTTCAATTAATATTTATACTGAAATATTTTATGAGAACATGTACTAATTTTAGTACACAGAATCAAAGTGTATACCTTGAAGTATATTGTACTAAAATTATAAACATCTGTAGGTCCTGATGAGCTCGTTAAAAATATTTTTTCAACAAGTTACACCAAAACAGAATTTCATAAAAAATCAGTTGTTCAAATTTTTATTTATACTAAAATATTTTACGAAGACATATACTAATTTTAGTACACAGAATTATACTGTATACCTTAAAGTATATTTTGTTGAACTTTCAAGCTTCTTCGAGTCCTGAAGAGCTCTTTAAAATAGTTACATCAAAGCACTCTTACAACGTCTGAAAAATCAGTCCGTGTACTTGACTACTATTTTATTTTTTATTAAAAATTTTGCAAAGGCATATACTAATTTTAGTATGCAATATTAGAACACATACATCCAAGAATATTCTGGAAAAACTAGAAGCTTCTACGTGTCCTGAGGAGCTCTTTAAAACAGATTACAGCAAAGCACCCTTACAACGTGAAAAAAATCAGTTCGTGCACTTGTCTCTTATTTTATTTTTAGTGAAATATTTTGCAAAGACGTATATTAATTTTAGTACGCAATATTAAAATTCATATATTCAAGTACAATTTGGCAAAATAGGAAACTTCTAAGTGCCCTGAAGAGCTTCTTAAAATAAATTTTACCAAAGTGCTTTTAATCCGTCCAACAAATCAGTCAGTGCACTTGTCCACAATATTATTTTTGAAAATAATTTCAATATGCAACATACAAATATTATTACGTAATATATTAGTATATACATCAACCTTTGTCTGGGTATAATTTTTTTCCCGGTGTCCCTGAAGAGCTCTCCAAAACAATCATTTCCCAAGTCTTTTACAAAATTGTTCCTCCGTCGTTTCCGTTCCAAATCTTTTCAATTTTAATTAACATTTCGATCTGATATGATAATAATTTGTGGCTTATAATATTCTAGTTGCATGGTCAAGCGTTATTTATTAGAAAATGGATTGGAACAATTAATAATGGACACTTGAACGAGCACTTAATATGTGGCTGAGTCTGCATCGGGCAACAGATATGTTTATATGGAGAAATGTAGATACATGCATATGTTGCATAAAATCAGATTCGAAATTAATGAACAACGAACACGCAAATCGAGAAATGTATACATAGAGATACATATATATTTGTAGATACATGCATACATATTTATATCAACTATGTAGAAATTGCTAGAAACTTAATAAAATGCATCAAAAGTTCAAAAAAATATTTTTTAGTTTCTTTTGAAATTTATGAGTATACCGAGTTGTCGTAGAGCTTTGTGATGTTAGACAACCTTTTAAAACATTGAATTTTCTACGAATTTCCCGAATATACTAATTATTTTACTCCATTAGTTCAAAAGTTATCAATAATTTACTAAACAATTGCACCTACAAAAACACCGTTTTGAATAAAAATTAAATAGTAGACAAGTGCACGGACTGATTTTTTGGAGGTTGTAAAAGCGCTTCGGTGTAAATGTTTTAAAAAGCTCTTCAGGATACTTAGAAGCTTGTAATTTTACCAATTTATACCTGAATATATATGTTATGATACTGCATACTAAAATTAGTATATATCTTTGCAAAATTTTTGAATAAAAATAAAATACTAGACAAATGCTTTAACTGATTTTTGAGACATAGTAGAAGTGCTTTGGTGTAATTTATTTTAAAGAGCTCTTCGGGACACATAAAATCTTCTAACTTTACTAAATTATATTTAAGTGTATATATTTTAATCTGCATACTAAAATTAGTATATGTCTTTGCAAAATATTTAATTATAAATAAAATAGTATACAAGTGCTCAGACTGATTTTTTGAAGGTTGAAAAGTGCTTTGGTGTAATGTATTTTGAAGAGCTCGTCAGGACCCATAAAAACTTCTAGTTTTCACAAAATATACTTTAAAGTATACACTATAGTTCTGCATACTAAATTTAGTCTATGTCTTTGCAAAATTATTAATTAAAAATAAAATAGTAGACAAGTGCATTGTCAGATTTTTTAGGAATATTCAAGTGTTCTAGTATAACATTTTTAACGAGCTCCTCAAGACTCCTAAAGACTTCTAGTTGTGCCAAATTATACTTGAATGTATATTTTTTGATACTGTATACTAAAATTAGTATATATCTTTGCAAAATATTTGGCAAAGAAATAAAATAGTAGACAAGTGAATGGACATATTTTTTAGGCATATTTAAGTGCTCTAGTATAACATGTTTAACAAGCTTGTCAGGACTTAATGTAAAAGCTTGTAATTTCACCAAATTATACTAGAATGTATATATTTTACAATTAAATACTAAAATTAGTATACGCAAAATATTTGAATAAAAATAAATTAGTAGACAAGTGCATAAACTGATTTTTTGGAGGTTGTAAAAGTGCTTTGGTATAAATTATTTTAAAGGCCTTTTTAGAATCTGCAGAAACGTGTAAATTTACCAAATTATACTAGACTGTATATACTAAAGTTCTGTATACTAAAATTAGTATATGTCTTTGTAAAATATGTAATTAAAAATAAAATAGTAGACAAGTACTCAGGCTGATTTTTTAGAGGTTATAAGAGTGCTTTAATTAAATTTATTTTGAAGAGCTCGTCAGGACTTTCAATTTTACCAAATTATACTAAAATGTATATATTTTGATACTGCATACTAAAATTAGTATATGTCTTTGCAAAATTGTTAATTAAAAATAAAATAGTAGACAAGTGCTTGAAATGATTATTTAGACTTTGTAAAAGTGTTTTGGTGTAATCTATTTTAAAGAGCTTTTCAGGACTTGCAGAAGCTTGTAAATTTACCAAATTATACTAGAATGTATATATTATAATATTGCATACTGAAATTAGTATATGTCTCTGTAAAATATTTTAAGTTAAATAAAAGTTTGGTCTGATTTATCAAGACTAGAAAAAATGTTGCTTTAACTTATTTCACAAATTTTTTAACGAGCTTATCAGAACCCCGAAAATCTTGTAAATTTTACAAATTATACCTTAGTCTATATATAATAATTCTGCGTACTGAAATTAGTATATGTCTTTGCAAAATATTCCAATATAAATAATAATATTGTCTATATTATTTTGATTGATTTGACAGATTTTTCAAGAAAAAGTTCAAGTAAATTTACGACTACCATTTGATTTCTAAGTCCGCAAAAAGCAAACTATTTATGATTTAATAATATTCTTATACATAAATATTAAATTTCTAATTATATAAAACATTATTCACTCTAATAATAATGGTTCTGGGATGTTTTTGCACAAAATGCAAAATTCCTGTCCTGAGTTCTTGCTGTGCGAAATAAATTGGAAATCCTTCAAAGGAAATTTATGTTGAGCATTTGCTAGATTTATATGAATAACCGTATGAATGTCTACTTATAACTCTAATACACACAAATAGTCTGACAGCTGGTGGAAAATAAAAAAAATATAAAATCCAATGACAAAGAGCTCAGAAATTGCACTTATTATTTTTAAACAAAAATTGATTATTTTTGTATAATTCTACAAGCTATATAGTTAGTGCTAAAATAGTGTAATTTGAGAATGTTTTATACCAAAATGTATACTATGATACAAAATTACTTACACTTGCATACATGTATTTTTAGTAGTATAAAAAAATTATTTACCGAACAAACTAACTGAAAATTTTGAATTATATATTGCTTTAGTATTGTTTATCCATAACAAGTTAATATTTGAAAAATTTGTATAAATTATATCGTTTATACTAAAATGCTGTAAATTTAGTATATGATACTTCAGTATGTCTATTTCATTGCTACATCAAATAAAATGTTTTAAAGTTAATAACAAAATTATAAAAATTATTTTTCTGCTTGCAACGAATAACAAAGAAATGTTTTCCTATATTAAGTTAATATTTAAAAAATTTGTAAAAATTGTATCGTTTATACTAAAATGCTATAAATTCAGTATATGATACTTAAGTATGTCTAATTTATTACTACATTATATAAAATGCTTGAAAATTAATAACAAAATTATAAAAAATATTTTTCTACTTGCAACGAAACACAAATAAATGTTTTCCCTTATTACGTAAACATTTCAAAAATTTGTCAAAATAGTATTGTTTATACTAAAATGCTTTAAATTTAGTATATGATACTTCAGTATGTCTATTTTAATACTACATCCTTTAAAATACACAAATTTTAAAAACAAAATTATGAAAAAATTTTCTAAAAATTTGCAGACTAACTACTGCTTACAATGAAACCAAAATAAATGTTTACCCAAAACAAATTGATATTTGAAAAAATTGTATAAAATGTACCATATATACTAATATATTGTATATTTAGTATAAAATACCTCAATATGTCTACGTTATAACTGCATTATTTAAAATTAAAAAAAAATGGTAAAAAAATCAATAATAAATATTTTCCTAAAAATTTGCAAAAGAAAGTTTGATGCACGTTAGTATAAATTTTGAAAAAATTTACAAGTCGCAACGTTTATACTAAAATGCTATAATTTGAGTATATTTTATTTTATTGTATATACTAAATACGCGCATACTTATATTTGCAATCTTTACCTTTAAAACTAAATAAAAAAATAATTACTATTCAATATCTTTTTGCTTAAACTTCTATATTTTTACTCCTATATTGGTAATTTACAAAGTACCCTCAGTGCACGACTCAAAAAATATTTATTTTATATTTTGCATAATTTTTTGCAATTATTGGCTAATAAATAAAGCTTTAGAATCATTTCAAAGATTATAAATCTTTAGTTGAAATGCAATACATCAGTTGATGTTTTTTCTTACATTAAATCAAATAAATTAATGGTGACAGGCGCGATTTTAATAAAAAATTAAATAAGAACACTTTGGATATATATATATATATATATATATGTATATTATATACAAGTATATTTTATATATTTTTCGATTCAATAATTTACGAGACAGTTATCAAATGCTTTCGTATAGTTTCAGTAATAAATTCAGATCAATAACTAAAATAAATCATTGAACTGTTAATGCTAATTTAAATTATATGCATATCAAACCCTTTTACTAATAGACAAAGAGCTGATAGGAAACTACATACTTTTATAAATTTAAGAAGCAAATGAAAACCATAAATAAAATTTATATACCATGTAAACTTTTATCGTATTTACAGGGAATGTGAAAAAATAGATTTTTTGGTGTTTTTGAAATATTTTGTAATATTTATATTAAACCGTATATAGTGTAGTATATAGAAAAAATAATAATAAAATTTTGCATCATAAAAATATTATATTGTTTAAGTAAAAATGTCTGAAATTTGTGGTCAAAGTTTTCTGAAAACATTTTGTACTGAGGCGTAAAAGTGTTATGCTTTGTAATTTTTTTAATAACTTTAAATATTTATATCAAACAGTAGTTATTGTTATATATAAATAAAAATACAATAAAATTGTGCTTCAATTGGTTAAATTGAAATATAGTATTGTTTAAGTAAAAATATTTGAAATTAATGGTTGAACTTACATAAAACCCTGTTTGTTCTGCAAGGCAAAAGTGTTTGATTTTTGGCATTTTCAAGAATATCTTAAAAAATTTATATGAAATCATATTTATCGCTGTACATAGAAAGAAATATAATAATATTTAAAATTAGTTTGTTAAATAAAAATAGTATATTGCTTAAATAATAATATAAAAAATTTGCGTTCAAACTTTTCTTATAAAATTTCTTTGTACTTGAAAGCATAAGTGTTTTTGCTACTATTTATATTTTTATTTTATTTTTCCCGAGTAATTTTTCTCTCAGCTCTCAGTCTATTTTATAAGGTATTCCGTAAGTCGACTTGTGGTTAATTTATGTTAACTTCTGATATATTACGGTTAAATAATTCTATTAATAAAAAGGTCCTGAATGACGGACATTTTAACACTTGACAAACGGTTATAAATAAATCCGACGACGGGACAAATTGAAGAAATAAATCAGATATATATATATATATATATATATATATAAAAATATATATATTCAAAAATTATTTGAGTATAAATTTCTTTAATACACTACTAGTTTTCTACGAATAATTTAAATGTTACGAGTACCAAGGCAAATTATTAAACTTATGCGCTTAAAATATATATTTACCTGATGCTTTTTTGAAATTTATATAATATTTACTAAATGTTATTTGACGTTAGTTTATAATCTGAATAATTTTTAAATATTTAGAAAATACAAAAAAAATATTTCCTACCTTTTACATATCCATTAACTATTTTTTTTCATTTATCCACAAATTGACTACGATAGTTCAGAAAAAGTTAGCTGGTACTTGTTCAATTTCAAGAGGATTTCTACTAATGAATGTTAGTTAAAAGCATTTAATTATGAAGCCAAAATATACCTAAATATGTAATAAATATATAAATAATATTTTCATCTATCTACTATCTCTTAAACTATTTAACTTCCCGAAGGAGAAGTTTATGTTTTCATCAAAAAACCCGATTCGCTAATTTTATGTTTTCTCGACGTTTCAAGCCATTCTGAATCGAATGAGACCAAATTTGGAAAAAGTATGTGTGTGTGTGTGTGTGTGTGTGTGTGTGTATGTGAACAGATTTTTTGCCGTAAATCGACGTTTTCTCGAAAACGGCTGGACCGATTTCAAAAATTTAAAAGCCATTCGATGTATCTGGACGAGAACTATTGTTTGTCAGTTTTGTGCGACGATCGGCCAAGCCGTTTCTTCATAAATGGCAGAAAAGTGAAAAATTTTTCGTCTACGTTTTAGCCCGCAATTCTGAATCGATTTTGAAAATTCAAAAACCGTTCGAAAGATATTGGTTGGGAATCGTGCTGATTAGTTTTTGGTAGAGATCGGCCGGGCCGTTTTCTTGTAATAAAGTTTTAAAAAAAAAAATTCGACGATTTTTATGATTATTTTTTTGACGATAAATACCATAGTCTTCTAGATCATACTAAAATATTACGGCCCTACGACAACTGGTTCAGCTTTAAAAATTCGTCAAAGTTTGCAAAAATCAGTTTGGTCTTTTTGGCATTTGTCAAAATTAGACTTTTGATCGACGTTTTCTCAAAAACGCCTGAACCGATTTTAGAAATTTAAAAGCCATTTGATGTATTTCGGTGAGGACTATCGTTTGTCAGTTTTGTGCAACGATCTGCCAAGCCGTTTCTTTGTAATTTGAAGAAAACTTTTCGTCCACATTTAAGCTCATCCTACCGAACGATTTTAAAATATCAAAAACTGTTCGAAAGATATTAGTTGGGAATGATACTGATTAATTTTAGGTGAAAATCTACCGAGCCGTTTTCTTGTAATTAACTGTTGAAAAAAAGTGTTAAATTTTCGTCGACATTTAAGCTCATCTTACCGAACCGATTTTAAAATATCAAAAACTGTTCGAAAGATATTAGTTGGGAATGATACTGATTAATTTTAGGTGAAAATCTACCGAGCCGTTTTCTTGTAATTAACTGTTGAAAAAAAAATTTAAGCCGATTTTCATGGAAATTTTTTTTGGCGATATACATCATGGTCTTATAGAACTTACTGTAATATTACGGCCTAACGACAAGTAGTTTAATTTTAAAAATTCGTCAAAGTTTGCTAAAATTATTATCGTTTTTTTTAAAAGTAGGATTAATGAAGTATATTATTTACATTTTTTTTATTAAGTCGATTATTTACACATTTCGGGAAGTTCATGTAACTTGCCTCAAGGCTAAATACCAAACCAACTAGTTTTTTTTTAATTTTTATCTAACAAGTCTCCTGGAACTTTTTCGTCGGACGCCGCCGCTAGCCATTTTCTAGACAAATGAATGATGAATGATTTGTACTTTGTTTTAATTACTTTTCCACTTGAAAGTATAAATAATTACATAGCAATAATTCTAATTAAAATTAAAATTAGAACTGAAAAAAATTAACGAACGAATGCACACATTTAATTTTACTAGGCACGAAAAGTTTCGATATATATATATATATATATATATATATATATATATATATATATATGTATATATATATATATACCAAACAACAATATACCAAAATATTAGGATTCTTGAATATAAATTATAGCATAAAAAGTTTGTTAAAAATTCCTTATAAATTTTATTTAAAATTAGTGCAACGCTGGCTTAAATTATTTTTGAATAAAAAAAATTATATAAAAACATATATATTTAGAATTTTTATAATTTTCTACATACATCAAAGTACATCATACTAAAATACTAAAAATGTAGTATGCACCTTGTAGCCTGAAGAGCTCGTCAAAATTTACCTTTAATTATGCATGGGTTACGTTTAATATTAAGTGCAACAAATTTGTGCACTGTTAAATAAAATATTTTTTGCTTAAAATTTTACTTGAAAATATATATGTTTATAAATTTTATATTAATATATATACATCAAAGTATAATAAAAGAAATATTAGGATTCTAGTATATAAATTATAGCCTGACGATCTCGTCAAAAATGCCGTATACATTTTACTCTGAAAAAGTGCAACACACGCGAAAAATATTTTTACATTAAAAAATTTATATAAAAACATATATATTTAATTTTTTTATTTTGTTATACATACATCAAAGAATAATATAGTAAAATATTGAAATTTTATTTCATACTATACGGCCTGAGGAGCTCATCAAATCTGGAGCAAACAAATTTCACACATTCCATTATTACCTTTCTAGAAATTTACGATCGGAAATTCCTCCAAAGGCGTTAAATCGCCAAAACTATTTTATAACTAATTATATTACCGGTTTTTATGACTTTTGAAAATAATAAAAATAATTAAGTACTCGTATTCCTTCATCATATAAATGAAGAGATAAATTTAACTCGAACTAAAATTCTTCATTTCTTCGTGACAATGCAATAAAATTACTAACCTGTTTATATATATAAATATAATTTTTTTCTTCTGGTTTTATAGAGTTGTAATAAAAATACAAAAGTTACCGATTGTAACAGGAGCATCTGGGATAATTTATAGGATTTTTAGTACTGACCAGGGATTGAGAACCTTTGGTATAAGGTATAAGTTGGAGAAACGCGAAGTGAAAAAGCGTGAACGTTTTGTTTTTGAAATTAAAAAATTATGAGTTTTTGTTCTGCGAGAACAACAATTAGTATTTTTTAAAATTTGCTTAATGTTTGATTTTTTATTTAGTATAAGAATAAAATTTGATTTAAAGTCTTAAGCAGCGGTATAAATAAATTTAAAACTTGGAAAATATTTTGTTCTTTTTCTAAATTTTTACAAATATCTCAGGTCTGCATTTCGAGTAGTTTTATTCAAAGTTTTAATATGCAAGTGCACACAACAATTGATACCTAATTTTAGTAAATTTCATCTACTTTCCACTACTTTGATATAATTAGTTTAAAGGTCTCGGAATGAAATTTGCAAATTATTTGACAAAATATAAAAAAATGTCTTAAATCCTAATATCAGTTAGTCAAAGTCTAAATCCTAATAGCTAGTTAGTCAAATATTAATATATAAGTATATATAATAATTAGTACTATATTTTAGTTTATTTTATCTAGTTCTCAACAATATTAGAAAATTAAAATGTACGGAATAAAGATTTTAAGTTATTTGACTCAATCTAAAAAAGCGTCCTAAACCCAATATGACTTTACACTTATATATATACAAATAATTATGAAAATTTTATTAACAATTATTTTCCCCTGGAGCAATTTTTTTTATATATAATTTCGATTGTTCGAAATACTTGAAAATTATATAGTGTGTTAGTGTTGAGAAATAAAGTGGGCGGAAATTAATCGAATAATCGAACAAAATACCGTTTCATTTATTTTATATGTCAATTAACTAACGATGAGAATATTTATTTTATTCCGCTATATATATTTATATATATGTAAAGACGGCGATTATAAAAGATACAGGGTTGTAAAACCATTTATAACAAAAAATATAAATTAAATAATATATTAAATATGGAAAGCTCGTCGAAAACAATTTATAATTCATCATCATATAGTGCATTATTTGAGTAAATTATTTTTAAATGCAAAAATTTATATAAAAACCTATTTAATTAATAATTTTAGATTTTTATATATACACCTAAGTATAACATACTAAAATATTAAGATACTCATACAAAAAATTTAGCCTGAAGAGCTTGTCAAAAAACATTTCTGATTCTATTTTCAAATATAGTGCATTATTTGAGTAAATTATTTTTAAATGCAAAAATTTATATAAAAACCTATTCAGTTAATAATTTTAAATTTTTATATATACACCAAAGTATAACATACTAAAACACTAAGATTTTAGTTTGAAAAATGTAGCCTGAGGAGCTTGTCAAAACCATTCATAAATCTCTTTACAAATATAGGGCATTGAGTAAATTATTTTTTACGCAATTTTTTTATATAAAAACATATGTATTTAGTAATTTTATATTTTTACACATACATCTAAGTACAACATACTACAATATAAAATTTCTAATTTGAAAAATGCTGAGGAAAATTGATGAGGAACTCATCAAAAACCTTATAAATTTTTATTTAAAAATCCTAGTACTTTATTCTCTTAATAAATATCTTTGAAAATATCAACTTTTGTAAAAAATACATATATAACTAAATTTTTGGGAATACAATTTTCTTTAAAACTATATCAATTATAAAATATCTTGTCTCACAAAGTTTTGCAAAAAACACCTCAAACTTTCAACAAACTTTGTCAAAAATATTTGTAACCATTATAGATTTTTTAAATATATTTCAAGCAAATTTCTAATAACTTCATTTATATTTTTAAATTTAAATACTTATTTATTTATCTATTTATCTCGTATGCATAAAATTTTCTACATATTATAATATGCAAATAGTAAATTATATTTTCTGATCTGTAATGAAATCACGTGCTCGATTTAATTAAAAGATTGTCTGTCTGTTTATATATATATATATATATATATATATATATATTTATAATAAGAAAATTACCATATAAATTATTCTAATCAAATAATAAATTAGTTGATAATATAATTTCTTAATAATAATAAACATATAAATTATCACATAAAACGAATCTCTTGAGAGTATTTTATGTTCCTGCGGTTTGGATTGAAAAATTATTATTTTTTTAATAATTTTGTATCAAAATTTATAAATTTTAATATGTACATATATGCATATATATTTGAGCATTCTAAATTACTTTCTAAATAAAAAATATTCTACTAAATAATATTTCAAAATCGTATTAAATTTCAATCAACAAACTTTGGAATTGGTTGCACGGATGAAAACTGAATGACGGATTTCAATTAAACTATTTTAACCAACACCATATATAAATATACACATATATACATATTTATACATATATATACATTCATTTATACATGTATCCATGTCTATTATTGAATAAAATCGTTTTATTTCACGGCATTTAAAAGTGGACTCCGTAGGAGGTCTTTACAATTATTTCCGACACAATAATAGAGAGCACCGCTTTCAATTTAATCCATAAATTGTTATATAGATAATAGATAATAGATAAATTTTAGAGTTTTTTTGTGATAAAAGATTCAGAGAATAATACTGCAGCGTGGGATTGGGATAAAATAAATACTAATGGTGTAAATTTGTTTATTTATTCATAATAATAAAATGAATTTCAGGCGGTTGTAGAGGTTCAATAAATGAGAATATAATAAATTGTGGTATACAGTTTATTAGATAATCGTATTTAAATTATTCTTGTCAAAGACCAAAATATTGTAGCTTCATGTGGAAAAAAGTTATGTTTATAAAACTAAAAAAGACGCACGATTTTAGCATAACTATTTGAAAATTGATATTCTTGCGTTGACGCGCAAAATTGTTTAGAAATTTTTTATACAAAAACTAATAACTTAATATAATTAACTGAACAATTTTTTGATAGTTATGAGTTCTAAATATAAGTTCAAAAAATTTTCATTACTTTTTTCAAACAAATATACACCAAAACAACCAAAAACCTGGGATAATTTTGTCTTGTGATTCAGGTGTATTTTATACACCAAATATGCCTAAATTTTTTTTTTTTTAATTTTCATATATTCAATATAAAGATTCTGAATATACTTATAAATAAATATTATAATTTTTATATAAATTTACTGTTAATATAATCCTAGAACGAGTACTTGTCTTCTCATGTTTAGTTTGATAAAATTATACAGGTGTCGGCGGTTTTTTCTTTTAATATAAAAACACCTTTATAGAGATTCTCAAAATGTACAATTTTATTTTTAGTTTTTTCTTACATATGTATAGAAATTTTTAAAAATATTGTACTAAAAAAAATGCAAAATTTGACTGGTTTTGTGGCGGTTTTTATGCGAATTGTATTAAAAATTTGGAAACCGGATATTGAAAATTTGGAAAATTTGTGTTGTTGTTTATTTAATTTATTTTGAAATTAATTCTAATATTTAGGTTCATATATCTAAAATATCTGGAAGTAATCACTAGAATTTTTTTTAAATTAAAGTAACTATTTCTTATAAAAATAAATATAAAATCTGAAAAACTGCAGCGAGTATCCGTACTAAAGTGCAAAGTGGCTAATTGCAATTTTGTTTAATTTTTTTAAAATAGTAAAAATTTTAGTATAATCTTCTAATTTTAGTATAATATACTTTTATATATCTAGTGTGACGTCAGATAATAAAATTACTAAAATTCTCACTACAATCACCGATTTTCATAATTTTCTGCAAAAAGTACTTATAAATTTTAATAAGAACTCGGTATAAAACATTGCGCTCCGAAACAAAAAATTGTTATAACTTATTTTGGACGAATAATTATAATTTTATTAATCAATATTAATTATGAATATTGTGTTTATTATCTTGTATAATAAACATAAGAATCTTTGTCTTTTATCATATTTAAAAAAATAAAAATACAAAAAATTGCAACAATTTGTACTAAAGTATTAAGACTCTAATAGTGACATCATATTTTATATAATTTTTTTAAAATTGTAACTGTGACAGTATAATACTATAATTTCAGTATGTCATACTTAAATATATCTTGTATGACTTCAAATTATAAAATTAATAAAATTCTAACTACAATCACCGATTTTTATAATTTTCTGCCAAAAGTACCTATAAATGTTAATAAGAACTCGATATGAAACATTGCGCTCCAAAACAAAAATTTGTTATAAATTATTTTAGACAAATAATTATAATTTTGTTAATCAATATTAATTATGAATATTACGTTCATCATCTTGTATAATAAAATTATAAAATTTTGACTTTATTTGCGTTAAAAAAAATAAAATCTAAATAATTCAGAATAATTTATACTGAAGTGTAAAGACTCTAATAGTGTAACTGTATTTTGTTTAATTTTTAAAAAATAGTAAATGTTATAGTACAATACTATAATTTTAGTATGTCATACTTGAATAAATCTAGTATGACGTCAAATAATAAAATTGACAAAATTTCAATCACAACTTGAGAAATAAATATTTTTTGGAATTCTCAAAAAATTCTGGCGCTTGACGTGAAACATTTTGCTCCCAAACAAAAATTTGTTTCATAAAATTTTCATTTATCAACCTAAATTTTATTACCATATATCCTTTATCAGTCATGTATCTATCATCTTCCGTTATAAAATTGAGAATCCGTGTCTCTAATCGTGTTAATAAAAATAAAAATGCAAAAAAACTGCAACAAGAATCCTCGTTCGAGTTAGCAAAGTGCATGACAGCTACTACTATTATAATCTCAGGAAAGGAAACCGGACATTTTATTAGTTTTTTAAATAAAAAACACATTTGCTTTAAACTATTTCATAGTTAATTCATACTAAGTAATACTTCTTGCTTTGACATGTAGGAGATTAAGAAGGATTTATAGGATTTATCAAAGGAGGAGATGGATTTTGTAATTAGAAAAAGAGTCTTTCAAGTTTGTAATTGCTACATTTAAGTGATAATTTCAACAAAAAGTTTTACTATAAGAAAAATTTTGTCTTCAAGAGATTTGTAGAAAATTTTGTGAGTTACAGGATTAGGTGATAAGTGAATTTTCATAAAAGTTGATAGTTTTAAAGATATTAGGTTGTCAAAATATCTCCCTTCCGCCTTTTTGCCTTTTGAATAAAGAGCAAAAAAGCGGAAGGGAGATATTTGACAACCTTATATTTGTGAAAAACCAAAAAATTGTCCAACAAAATTTTCAGGTGCATACAACGTTAATCAAAGTTGTTATATTTTCAAGGTGATTTCATACAAAATTCTGCAAAACAAGCAAAATTTTGTCTGAGAAGAATTTGTAGAGAATTTTATTAGTTACAATTTAGTTAGTGAAAGAATTGGCTAAGTTTAACTTTTCTAGAGATTTTGTCCAAAAATTGCCTGAATGTCATGAAATTTGATATTGATGCAATGTAGAATTCCGGACAAATTTTCAGTCTGTGGCAAATATCTCTAAAAATACTAATTTTGGTAAAAATTTACTCAATAATTGTTTACACCCAAGATTCAATAATACATATTACTACCTAACAAAATTAGGTACAAACCACCAAACAATTATGTTCAGAGTTTAACTCAAATATCTCCAGAAAACTACGAACTTTGCATGCAAATACATATTTATAAGTATATATGTATAAGTATGTATATAAATATATATGTATACAAGTATATACGTACATATAACATATCCATTAGTATAAATTAAATTTAAATTAAATCCCAAAACAAGTCCCAATACAAAAATCCATCTCATTCCGTCGGCTTCGTTTCAAGCATCTCTCTTCCAATTAGTAACGATACAAAATAATAAATTAAACCAACTATTATTATTATTAACATGTAAATTCAAACAAATGCAAATGCGATGCAATTTGTTCTAAATTACATTTTAAGTGACAATTAAGATAATATTCTCTTAATGGCCGAATCGCATGTTTCTACTGGATGGATGGTCGAAGGTATCAAGGGACTTAATTCGCAAATTGGATTGAAAAATACAATTATCGATACGAACTGGTTTCATATCCCGTGGTAAATTATTTATAGCCGATTAAAATGGTAAAGGATGGAATAAATGGACTCAATTGCCCTGGAAGATTATTAGGAATATTTTTATAATTGTTTGGTATTACCTAGTACTTAGTTGTAGTCACAAATTTAAAAAAAAACTTATTAGCTAATGTGAAAAATTGCTAATTATTTAATTTTCCTATGACAACAATTTTTACTAATATCTCTAAAACTACCAACTTTTGTGAAAATTTTCTAATTACGTAATTTGTAGCTAATAAAATTCTCTATAAATTCTTCTCAAACAAAATTTATCTTGTCTTGCAAGATTTTGTTTAAATATCTTGAAAAAAAACATCAATTTTGCCTAAGGTTGTATGCACTTAACAGTTTTGTCGGACAATATTTTAGGCTTTTACAAATATTTTTAAAACAACTTTTGTGAAAATTTACTAAATATTCAAAATGTAGCATACAAAATTTCCTATAATTCACTTTTAGATAATTTTTTCTTGTCGTAGAATATTTTGCTTAAGTTTCAATGTACTTCACAGCTTTTGCGGGCATTTTCCTAATATTTTGCAAATATTTCCTGTCAACTTCTGTAAAAATTTACTAATTATCTAAATTATAGCTAATAAAATTCTCTATAAATTTTTCTTAGACAAAATTTTTTTTGTTGTGAAATATTTTTTTGAAATTATATCTGGAAGAGCCAATTATCCACTATTCCTTATAATGCAAATATGTGCATTGTTTTGTTTTTTTTTACAAATATCTTTAAATCTATCAATATCTAAGAATATTAACTAATTAGCTAAATCGTGGCTAATAAAAATCTCTATAAATTTTTCTCGGAGATAATTTAAATTGTCGTGGAAGATTTTGTTGAAATTATCCTTTAAAAGGCAAGGGTAACTTTACAGTTTTTCGGCCAAATGCTTGCTTTTTTTATAAATTAACTAAAATGTTAATTAATAAAATTCTCTATACAGTCTACATCTCAAAATATTTTATGCTTTGGAAATTTTTGCATGAATCCTAACGATAAAACAACAATATTTATTGACACAATATATAATGCTAGAAAAATTTTGAGTTTTCTGCAAATATCTCCGAAAATCTCTATTTCTGCAAAAACTCACTAATTAACTAAAATATATCCGGCAAAATTCTCTGTACAGTACTATTTGTAAAATATTTCGTGTCTTAGAAAACTTTGTCTTAAAAATTAATTAATCTTAACAACCAAACAAAAATTAACAATTTTATTGCCTGACAAATTTTCAGTTTTTTTTAAAATATCTCCGAAAATCTTAATTTCTACAAAAATTCACCTACTAGATAAAATATAAAATTCTCTATGAGCTTGTTATAAACAAAACTTATAAATGTTATCTGAATAAAATAAAATAATTTTTCAAAACTGATAATAAATATCTCTATTTTCAGATTCGAAGAAAATTAATAAGGAAAATGGTGAGTGCTATATTATAAATAATTATAATTATTTTTACATATATATACTTTTTTGTATAATTTAACATTTATTTAATGATATGTATTTATATGCATATTTCATAATTTTACAAAAAATTTCTATAAATATATCTTAATTATAAACTTATATGAACTAAATAAGAATCTTACTAAAATCCAACAAGAATGCAAGTAAAAAGTAAAATCCAACAAGAATGTAAATAGAAACTTTTAACTTTCTATTTTTTAAAATAGAATTAAATTTTAACTGATAAGTTTCAATCTATACTATAACATTTAACCCAGTTCTCCTCTATTTATTACAAATTACGTAATATTAGAGCAATTCTTGGCCTTATTTGATCAGACATGATTAGTTTCAGTAAATGGCAAATTGTACGAACCCGGTTTGAAATAAATAGAGAAAATTATTTTTAATATAAATATATACGTATATATTTAATTATTTAATATTAAATTTTTAAATTAAAATATTTATCACGTCGAAGAAAAATTATTTAAAATTTATGTACTTCATTAATTTTAGTTAATGAAGTATTAAAATTACTTACAAGAAAATCTTAATTGAGATATTAAGAGGTACAAGTTGTCTCATATTTTATATAAATTGGTTATATATCATGTGTGGAGGTATTTTAATTATTTCAAGATATTTTTTACAAAATCTATCAACTTTTTTCTAACAATTTCCATTGCTTGTTAAAATTAAATTTATATATAGACTTCCAAGACAAATTATTTACGATCGGTTTTTGTTTTATACAATTTTTTCTATACAAGATTGTTTCAATTTGTTCAATAATTTTATATTTACGATGTCGATACTTTATTGATCATTAGTGAGGAATTCTGTTTGATATATTATATATTATATATCGATAGATTATTATTCGAATCTGCTGCAAATTATACCCAACACTTCCCGGAGGGAAATTATTGTTATTCTGATTTTAATGATGTGTTTTTTATATAAAAAATATATATGAATTATAGGCATTTATTATTTATAGTGTAGCGGGCTTAGAAAATTATATATACAATTTATATTGAGTTTGAAAATTTTGTAAAAATTGTGTGACTCATTGAATGTCCTAAAATTTGATTTCTTAAGCCAATGGTCAGATTTTGTCGGTTTTTGTTTTCAAATGTGGTGCCAAATGGTTCAGAATAACTTGAAATTTATCAATATTAATTAATGATACCAATTAATAAATTTCTACCAGCTTTTACTATCCATCAGCCCCCGCAGTTAGTAGATTTATCTCCTGATCTTTTTTTTACCATTACCTTACCAGTTGCACTGGTAAACTGGTATTTGCACTACTAGTAGAAGAGAATTATTTCACCTTGATGAAACTTAAAGATAATCAAGAAGATATAAGATACTTTGCTTCTTATAAATGTTCAGTTCTGGTTATAATAAGCCCTTATATGGACGCACCAGAAGTCAACAAGTTGACCTGGTGGAAATAGACTAGGAGATAGTGGAAAATTGATAGATGAATTTGGGTTTTTGAAAAGCTCTGCAGGATGTATAAATAGTGGTATACAATTGAAATTTTGGTAAAATATACTTTGATGTATCTACTATACATGTAGTCAAAAGTTTTTAGGTATTTTATGTGTGAGAATTTTTAAAACATATTTTTCTGACAAAAGTTCTGTAAGCGCGTCGGCTTGTTAATACACATTTGGTTTTAGTTTTATTTGAATTTTGAAGAACTGTACAGGGTGTACTTTTGAATTTGAGAACGTGAATTTCTTACATGTTGTTACTTGACATATCTATAAAAAGTAGAAGAATTAAATTTTTCAGTATGTTCTGTGTAAATTTAAAAAAAAATATTTTTCTAACAAAAGTACGCCACAAGTGCCAGTTCATCTAAAGCAACTGATTTTGTATTATGTAGCTTTTTGAGGAGCTTTACAGGATGTATAGTTGATGGTATGTAATTGAATTTTTGGGATAATCTACTTTGATGTGTCTACTATACATGTAGTTAAATTTTTTTTAGGTATTTTACGTGTAAGAATTTTTTTTAAATATTTTTTTGACAAAAGTCCCGTATGCGCGTCGGCTTGTTAATAGATATTTGGATTTAATTTTTGTTGGTTTTTGAAGAACTCTACAGGATGTATTTTTGATTTCAAAAACTTGAATTTGTGGTATGTTGTTAATTAATATAACTACAAAAACTTGTACAATTAAATTTATCAATATAATTTGTGTAAAATTTATAAAAAATATTTTTCTGACAAAAGTCCTGTACGTGCGTCGGCTGGTTATAGACATCTAGTTTTAATTTTATTTGAATTTTGAGGAGCTCTACAGGATGTACTTTTGATTCTAAACACTTGAATTTATGATATATTGTTACTTGATATATTTACTAAAATTTGTCAAACAAAATTTACTAGTATCTTTCATATAAAATTTTAAAAAAATATTTGTTTAACTAAAGTACCGGTGGCGCATCGGTTTGCCCAAGCTTTAATATTACTGGCCTGGTTTTAATATTACTTGTATTTTTGAAGAGCTCTACAGGGCGTATTTTTAACCTTATAACCTTGAATTTATTATATAATATTCTTCAATATATCTACTTTCTTCGTTGATATTGTTGATAACATGAACAGAAAATTTAAAAAAAAATATTTTTCTAACAAAAGTCCCGTAAGTGTGCTATTTTATCAATCAATATCTGGTTTATATTAATTGGTTTTTTGAAGAGCTCTACAGGACGTATTCTTAAGTCTATTAGCATGAATTTTTGGAATAATATTTTTCAATAAATCTAGTATAATTTGTAGTATTAAAGTTATTGATATCTTCAGTACAAAATTTTAGAAACATATTTTTCTGACCAAAAGTTACGGCCTATCTATAGACGTCTAGTTTTAATATTATTTGTTGTTTTGAAGAGCTCTACAGGACGTACTAAATAAAATTTGATCTTACTATTTAGACATGAGATACCTTGATGACAGTTTTATGAGCACAAATTGAAAAAATAATTTAAAATTATTTACAACACGAGTTATTTAGGTATTTGTACATAAAGTCCTTTGTAACAGCCTTGGATGATAAATGCGTTTTTAAGGAGCTCCATAGGCTGTAACAAAAAAACTATAAACTCCAAATTTATACACAAAATACATTAAGGTATTTACTAAGGTACTGCATTAAAAAATCCTTAAAATCTGATTTTAAACTTCAAATATTCCCAATTTTTCGCATCAAATTCCATTTTCAACATGTATCTTTTCCACCAGCTCTCGGTCTATTAACTCTCTATATTTTTTGGTGGCTGTTTCCTTTTTCAGCGCCGATAATTAATAACAGACATACGGACACATGTAACATACACTAGTTGGAAAATTTAACATCATTTATTTAAAGACGCCGACGACTGTGCAATTTTTATTTTTCTACTCTTACAAAGTTAAAACCTGATCTTGGCAGAATTAATGATTTTGAGATTTAAATGGATGAAAAATAACTAAAATAACTGTTTTTAGTAGTAAATGATAGTTGGAAGTTGGATAATTAGATAGGTAAAAGGCTTAGGGATGTTTGTTGGGAAAATTTTGTGTTTTTTGCAATCAAAATCAAAATAGAAGTCAAAAGTGTGACATGAAACGTATGAAATTATGTCGGTTTTTGTAAAAATTCTTGGAGCTACAATATATTTTATAACATTTCGAAATTTCAGTATAATATTTCTTATTATATCAACTATGATAATAAATACTTAAATTTATTGCTTTCATATCCTGATTTAAGAAATTACAAATATTCTAAGACATCTACCTAAATGGTACTTTAGAACTAACAAATTATTTTATAAATTACTGAGGTTACAATTAAATTTTTAAAAATTTGAAATTCAGGTATGATAATCCTCATTTCTTCTGTTATAACAACAAATAAAGAATTTTTTTAAATCAAGCACTTAACGTTTTATATTAATTATTTTCAACGACAGGTACCCAAAAATTTTGCACAGAGTTAAGTATGAAGCTGGGTTGTACTTTACTCCTTATATTATTTTTATTAATCATTTTAATGCATATATTGAAATTTCTAGTATGCAGTATTTTAGTATATACATTGGTGTAAAACATACTCAAATTTCAGAATTCTAGAGCAAAATTTGTGAAATGTAGAAATAGTTAAAATATAATATAGACGGTTGAACTTCATTCATGTAAAATAGGAATAAACATGATTGGTACTGTATTCATGTTATTATTTTTATTATTTATTCCGATGAATATATTAAAATTTCTTGTATGAGGTTTTTTAGTATATACATTGGTGTAAAACATACTCAAATTTTAGGACTCTAGAGCAATTTTTTTGGAATGTAGAAATAGTTGAAAAATAAATAAAGACGGTTAGTACTTTACTCGTGTTATTATTTTTATTATTAATTTTAATGAGTTTATCAAAATTTGTAGTATGAGGTATTTTAGTATACACATTGGTGTAAAACATACTCAAATTTCAGTATTCTAGTGCAAATATTTTGAAATGTGGAAATAGTTGAAAAATAAATAAAAATAGCTGGTACTTTTCTTATATTAGAAATAGTTGAAGGTAGTTAGTACTTTACTCGCGTTATTATTTTTATTATTTATTCCGATGCATTTATCATGTTTTCTAGTAAGAGGTATTTTAGTATACACATTGGAGTGAAACATACTCAAATTTTAGCATTCTAGAGCAAATTTTGTGGAATGTAAAAATAGTTAAATTATAAATTTAGATGTTTGGGACTTCTACCACATTATTGATTTTTTTTAATTTTTTTTAATGCACATAACAAAATTTCTAGTATGAGGAATTTTAGTATATATATTGGTGTACAGAATACTCAAATTTCAACATTGTAGTAAAAATTTTGTAGAATTTAGAAATAGTTGAAAAATAAATTAAGACGGTTGGTACTTTCCTCGTATTAAAAATAATTGCAGGTGGTTAGTGCTTTACCCATGTTTCTATTTTTTTAATTATTTCAACAATTTTATCAACATTTCTAGTATGAGATACTTTAGTATACACATTGGTGTAAAACATACTCAAATTTTAGCATTCTAATACAATTTTTGTGGAATGTGGAAATAGTTTAAAAATAAATAAAAATGGTTAGTACTTCTCTCATATTGAAAATGAATGAAGTTGGTTAGTACTGTAGTCGCGTTATTATTTTTATTATTTATTCCGATGCATTTATCAACATTTCTAGTATGAGGTATTTTAGTATATACATTGGTATAAAACTTACTCAAATTTCAGAATTCTAGTACAAACAAAATAAAAACTGTAAAAATAATCAAAACAATAATACTTATGCAGACAACTACATTAGTTGTCGTAAAATTTGGTTTGGGTTGGGTTAGTAATTTTTTACTCAAAATTTAAACAATACTAATACATTTTTTTCAAACATAAAATTCTATATGGTTTAATAACATTTAAAAAAATTTTCGGCACTCAGTTACTAACAAAATATACCCAAAAACCACCAACAAACCAAAAAAACCATTTTCAACCCAAATTTCTTACCCCCAGCTCTATGTCTATTACCCCTAAGGGCTCAAAAGCGACTACCACTACCGATACCGGTCGATACCGATATTATCTCTTCCTCCTGGTATAATTTTATTTAAAAAAATTCAAAATTACACAGTAACCGCCATGTGTGTAATTTTATCACAATGGACATTGATTTAATTGCGTGATTTATTCGATATTTATTCACTTGCCCACGGAGAAACTTGTTATTTAATTTCAGATTTATGGGTTAAGTGATTAGAGATAAGGGGTGAGGTGATGGATGGGTAAAGGCTGAAGTTTGAGTTAATTTTTAAAAATGGGTTGAGTGGGTTTGGGTTTAAAATGGGGTTGTGATAAAGGATTGAGTGGGTGGGGTGCAGGTTTGGGTTTTGTTTAGGTTTTTGGTGATTGTTGGTTGTTGGTTTAATGTAAGTAAGTTTTGTTTATGTGGGACGTAATATCAACTAGTAAAATCAATAGGTTTTTTTGCAAAAAATTATAACATTAATTATTTAAAAAATTTTGCCACAAAAATCTTCCGAAAATAAATATAGTTTTTGAAAATTTTTGCAAGCTACAAGAGTTGCACTTCAAAGTTATATTTGAAGTATAATATTACTCGATATGTCTACTTTGACAACAAATACGAAAACTAATAAAATCTCATCCACATCAAATAAAATAAAACAATTCTCGATTTATTACCCATAAAACAATTACCAATAATTCATCCCGTCAACGAGTCTTTTACAACTGTGACATTTAATACCGGTTTCCTCTATTTATCCGCTAATTAGCACTAAAGAAATATATAGTAGGATGTTTGTGAGTAAGTATAGATTAAGAAAATAAAAATATCGAAACGAGTAGAAAGAAATGATGCAATTTCGAAATTAGTACCTAATACGTTCTTCGACCGTTATTTCCACGGACGTGGAATGTGGATATAATAACATCTTAATTAGATCACCACTCAATCGACATGGTTTGTGTCGGATATACTAGCTACTTAATAATAATAATATATACATGTATATATATATGTAGAAAGACACATATTCTGAGAATATTTTCCACAAGTTAGAAATTAGTTTCCGAGTAAACAATAATAGTAGTAATGGGAAACATGCGAGGCGGTCCCGCAAACGCCGATTCTTATACTTTTGTAAATTACGAGTGTAATATTAAAAAAATTGTTGATTTTAGTATTTGTTGTCATAGTAAACATACTAGTAAATGTTATATTTTAATTTCAAAGTTTTAGTATAAGCCAAACGAGTTGTAGAAATTTTTCCAAAGTGACTTTGTTTTTCTGGTTACAACGTACAAGTACGGTACTGATACATACGGTACATACAAAATGTTGATTATTTACTATTAAAAGTAAAAAAATGCTGATTTTAGTATTTGATGTTATACTAGACATACTCAACAATATTATACTTAAATTACAACTTATTATCTTAAACTATGTGGCTTATGGAATTTACTAAAAATTAGTATTTTTTTACAAGTTTGCTACAAGTAGATACATTATTTTATAAAAAGTTTATTTTGTAATTTTTTAGTACATTAATTATTGATTTTGGTATATGTTATCAAAGTAAACAAACGTAAGTGTTTTGTGTTAAAATTTTGGCAATTTAGGTCTATTTAAACGCCTTGTAGAAATTACCAAAAATATATAGTATTAATTCTCATAAGAACAAAGTGTTTAGAACGGTGGGACTAAACAAATTTATAGGTACTTTATTTAGATAATATTTAATTACTATTTTTGTGCAAGTGTTTTTATTAACTTTAGTATTTAATATTATTGTAGACATATTAAAAAAAATATACTCAAATTACAACTATTTATTACAATTTTTGTAGCTCATTGAATTATCCAAAAATTATATTTACTTTACATGACGCCGCGAAAAAATTTTGTGACAACTTTTATGAAATAATCAATATTTTTAATTTTTGTGAAAAAACCTATCGATTTTATTATTTGATGTTATAGTAGGCATATCAAAGAATAATATATCTAAATTACAACTTCTTATTACGACTTTTGTAGCCTCTGGAATTTTTCAAAAATTGTCGTAATTTCTTTTGAAATCACCGTAGGTTTTTCGCACATTATTGAGAAAAAAATTAATAAATTTAGATACACTCAAAAAATCATTGGTTTTAGTATTTGCTATTATAGTAGACATATTTAAAAATATTATACTTAAATTACAACTTTTTATTACAACTTTTGTGGCCTCTGGAATTTTTCAAAAATTGTCGTAATTTGTTTTGAAATCACCGTTTTAAAATTAATAAATTCAGATACACTCAGAAAATTATTGGTTTTAGTATTTGCTATTATAGTAGACATATTTAAAAATATTATACTTAAATTACAACTTTTTATTACAACTTTTGTGGCCTCTGGAATTTTTTAAAAATTGTCGTAATTTGTTTTGAAATCACCGTAGGTTATGGGTACATTATTGAGAAAAAAATTAATAAACTTAGATACACTCAGAAAATTATTGGTTTTAGTATTTGCTATTATAGTAGACGTATTTAAAAATATTATACTTAAATTACAACTTTTTATTACAACTTTTGTAGCCTCTAGAATTTTTCAAAAATTGTCGTAATTTGTTTTGAAATCACCGTAGGTTTTGAGTACATTATTGAGAAAAAAATTAATAAATTTAGATACACTCAAAAAATCATTGGTTTTAGTATTTGCTATTATAGTAGACATATTTAAAAATATTATACTTAAATTACAACTTCTTATTACAACTTTTGTAGCCTCTAGAATTTTTCAAAAATTGTCGTAATTTGTTTTGAAATCACCGTAGGTTTTTGGCACATTATTGAGAAAATTAATAAATTCAGATACACTCAGAAAATTATTGGTTTTAGTATTTGCTATTATAGTAGACATATTTAAAAATATTATACTTAAATTACAACTTTTTATTACAACTTTTGTGGCCTCTGGAATTTTTCAAAAATTGTCGTAATTTGTTTTGAAATCACCGTAGGTTATTGGTACATTATTGAGAAAAAAATTAATAAATTTAAATACACTCAGAAAATCATTGGTTTTAGTATTTGCTATCATCGTAGACATATTTAAAAATAATATACTTAAATTACAACTTTTTATTACAACTTTTGTGGCCTCTGGAATTTTTCAAAAATTGTCGTAATTTGTTTTGAAATCACGGTAGGTTTTTGGCACATTATTGAGAAAATTAATAAATTCAGATACACTCAGAAAATCATTGGTTTCAGTATTTGCTATTATAGTAGACATATTTAAAAATATTATACTTAAATTACAGCTTCTTATTACAACTTTTGTAGCCTCTGGAATTTTTCAAAAATTGTCGTAATTTGTTTTGAAATCACCGTAGGTTTTTGGCACATTATTGAGAAAATTAATAAATTCAGATACACTTGGAAAATTATTGGTTTTAGTATTTGCTATTACAGTAGACATATTTAAAAATATTATACTTGAAAAATAGTAGATTTAACAAATTTTGGAACAAAAAAATTATGTAGACCAGTTTGTAGAATTGTTTGAATCTAAAATACCCATAAACCTAAAAATTTTCCTTTTCCACCTGATTTCCATCTATAAACGCCATCATCCTCATATCCAATCACCATTATAAATCTTCAGCAATAATGTACCTACATCCATCGACTATTTGTTTCTGATCGATTTGATTCGAGAATTAAAAGAGCAAGGCTATTTACCCACCTATCTACCTTATTACCCACCTGCTGTTATAACCTGACAGGTATATATCAGAGTTGGTAACTAATATTTCTGATTTCATCACGATTGGAGCAAAAAATTAAGATGGAAAATGGATCGATGATGAAATAGTCCGAGAGGCAACGACCAGGGGGTAATTGATTAATTTACCAAAATTTAGGTTTCAGGTTATCTAGGTCTAAGTAGTTGTTTTTTCAGAACTTAATAATAATTAGGTCTCTGGTAGGACCGTGATTGACATTTGATTTCAATTATTTTTGCACTGTTTTGAATTTTATTGTAGTGTTTCCTTGTCCAGTACTCTCGGACTATGACTCCGGTGCAATTAATCCGGTGGGTCACGTTTTGTAGTTATTAGAGGTGTCAATATTGTTGTAAAATCGTGCATTGTTCGTGATCGTGCTGCTTTTTACTATCGACATTTATTAATTTATTATTATTATTGAATCGAAAATTATAAACATATATATATATATATATATATATATAAACATGTACTAAGTGCTCTATTTATAAATACTACATAAAACACTTGAATTTTTTTTAAATCGAAAATCAAATGAGCAAAAAAAGGCTTCTAGATGAGAATTTTAAAAATTATAAATAAAATAGTTCAAGTATAAATAAATTCAAGGTTTCTTAACCTATCTTGTACATAAATAAATTATCTACAATTTTGTCTAACATTTCAAATTTAAATCTGTATTAATTCATTCAAAAATCACTGTATAATTCCAAAACACGGTTCTAAAATTCACATATTGCATTTTTGTAGCTTTCATTACCCAATAAAAACGTTTCTAATAATGCTGCAATCCCATTGGTTGATTTTTCAAAGCTACGACCAATAGGCACTCATTAAGTGGCAAATTGGGAGAATCGTTGTTATTGCGGAACACATCATTAACCAATGAGGTGACTGGAAAATTTATTTTAGGAAAAAATATAATAATTGGAATAAGTCATTATTAAATCAGCGTTAGATGTTAAACTTTTATTTGCAATTCTTTTGCAAAAATGCAGTTTCTTATAACAGGTTATATGTTGCATTATATTATATATATATATATATATATATATATATATATATACATGTATATATATATTAATTTTATAAATTCAAATGAGATGTACAAAAATGTTCTTTACGAGCAAATTAAAAAGTATGTTTATGAAACGCCTCTCGTGTTCTGACACAATCTTTACACAACATTTTGCATGAACACTTTACGATTCATTAATTATTTTAAAATAAATATATTTATTTAATTAGAACAGGATATGAATTTGATAAGCTATATAAGTTAGATGATAACTGAATCCAAGAATTTGTAACAAAAAGTGTGAAAAGTGTGTGTAAAAACAACTTCCTCACTTCTTATGATTTTCTTTTGAGGGGTTACATGGGTTTTCTCGAGCAAAAAACGGCATTTTTTCAATATTATTTTTTACATATAAAAAATGAAATATTTTAATGATTTTTTTTTGTATTTGAAAGATACATGTTTAATAAACATTTTGTAAAATTTTCAAAAAAAATGCAAGTTTTGATTAAAATTTCTTGACATTCTTTTTTTTAAATAGTTGTAATTAAACAAAAAGAAAATCCTTTGTCCGATACCTTGTAAACGATATCTCGAACAACTGTGTGAAATTTCATCAAGATCAGTTGAGTAGTTTCTAATAAATCTTGACAACCGTCTTTGACAACATAGTTTTGAGAGAAACACGTTTAAAGTTTTAAGAAACAATAAAGATGGATCTCAAGCGTTCAACTTTTCAAGGCTGTATCTCCGAAACTAAGTCGGATCAACTTAAAAATTTAGGACAATATTCTAGAGATGTTATAAAATTTAATAAGAGAGAAATTTTTTTTTGATTTTTTGAAACCGTGAAACCCTTGTAACCCCTAAAAAGAGACAAAAAATATAATAATGTAGTGAGGAAGAAAGAGATAGAAAGTAAACCAACAAGGGTGAGGTGTAGTGGGTGAACCCACAGAAAAATCAAGCGTTGAGAAAACAAATCAAATTATTTTAAAATTTATACAAAAATCACATTATAAACTTTCAGAAACTCATATTTTCCTCAATTATCTTCTTCCCTCAATGTTCTTCCCATCTGAGGTCAGATGCACTTCAGAATCTCGTGCTTTTTTTCTTATACAGAAGCTTATACTCTCGTATCAGTGTTTATACACTTTGAACATACTCGTTTGTTGCAACCATCATCGTACGAACCGTCTGAACCGTCTGAACCGTCGGATCAGTAGGCGTAACTTCTTCCACTTTAATTAAATACGAAAGCGAGGAGCGTGAAACAATTTTAGTAAAGGAGCCAAAGGGGTAATAGTAATAAAAAATCACAAATAGTTGGATAAAATCTGTAGATAGAGTTGATAGTCCAACCAAACTTCTTGAAATATTTTAGGCCTATGAGAAGCGGTTTAATTATAAAAATTGTTGAAATTGATATATTTGAAACAAATATGTAAGTACCTATCGTCATGGAAAGTTTCATCAAAATTCTTGAAAATTTAACCTAAGGTTTTCCTTGTTAGTTCTATATATCTTACTCTTTTGCTCTGCAGCATTGTGTATAAGTCGCTCTCTTTTTCGCAAAAACGCTATCTCTTTTACTAGCTACGTAATACATGCGGTTTAGAAGTATAATAAAATATTTGAGAATTTTTGCTTCAAAAGGAATAATTATAAATTACTAAAAATATATTATCTATTTATATAGATACGTAAAATTATTAGCTGGTCATCCGTCAAAATAAAATTTAAATGTTTTTTTATTATTTCTACGTTTTGATTCTTGATGTGCATCATCATTCAGCAAATCTATAATACAATTTAATAAATACAAATATATGAAAATCGAAGAAAAATGTGCTAAATTTTTCCTCTTTTATTTTTGCAAAGGTCGCAATACTCGTAATACAACGCCATCTCTTTTACTAGCTACGAATTACTTGCTGTTTAGAAATGGAACAAAGTATTTTAAAATATTATTCAAAAAAGCAAAAGTAAGTTAAAAGAATAATAATAAATAATTAAAAATATAGCATATATTCATATAGATAGTTTGAAATTATTAGCTGCCCATCCGTCGAAATAAGACTTAATTTTTTTTTATTCATTCTATATTTCGACACTTAATCAGTATCATCATTCAGCAAGTCTATAATACAATTTTATATAGAAATTGAAGAAAAAATGTTCTAAATTTTTTCTCTCTCTTTTTTGCAAAGGGCGTATACAACGCCATCTATTTAATGCGCTACGAACTACTTGCTGTTTAGAAATGTAATGAAATATTTGAAACTTTTTATTTAAAAAAGCAAAAGTAAATAAAAAGAATAATTATAAATAATTAAAAATATAGCATATATTCATATAGATAGTTTGAAATTATTAGCTGCCCATCCGTCAAAATAAGAGTTTTTTTTTTTAATAATTTTATGTTTCGACACTCGATGTGTGTCATCATTTAGCAAAAATACAAAATGCAGCGTGTACAAATATTCAAAAAATTAATTAAAAAATATATAATGAAATAAGAAAACATCATTTATAAAAAAGTAAATAAACATATTTATAATTTAGGAAATCCAAATCAATTCAAAACAATGCTCTCAGAACATATATTCAAAATTTTAACCCTATTTTTAATTATTTTCTTATTTTTTTTTCAAACTACTCTTGTGTTAACAAATGCAATTCATTTCATCTTTTACATGATAGTTGACTATTAATTTTATTAAAAAGAATTTTATCACTATTTTTTAATTTTTTGTGACTTTTTAATATTTTCCACTTCCAATCTTATTTTTGTTTATTCTGTAAGAATTTTTTTCTCACTATATATCTATTTATTAATTTTTGTATATTTGCATTTTGTTATATTGTTCTTAAAATAAAATTAACTGAATGATCGACACAGATCGAGTGTCGAAACGTATAAATAATAAAAAATAATTCATCTGTTTTTATTTTGACGAATCGGCTGCTAATTATATATATATATATATATATCTCTCGATCCCTTAATTTTCAACCACATAACTATTTTTGCTTGACTTTTTTCCCCCAGCTCTCCGTCTATTGTTCGTATAGTTGCGCACGTTTTGCATTGATGACAGGTCTGCTATTAACTGCCTCAACATGCGCATATATGCGCACATATGCGCTACCTGACCCATTAATAATATTATCTACACCCGATCGTATAAAACAATCGTGAAAAGGTTGTAGAACTATGGTGGAAATACCCGGAAAAAGATCCGGGAAAAGATAAAAGTTGCCTTGATGAGCCAAAAATTGAACTGCTAGTCTGAGATTTTGAAATCAGGATAAAATGGTTAGGGACAAAATCCTGAATGAATATAAAACTTTGGAGAAAAATTCCGGAAAAAAATCCGGTGTTGAAAATAACCCGGATAAGTCAAATCCTGGAACAATCTTTTGGGTACACAATGAGAATTTTTTCAAATTGGTGTTTCGTTTTAGAAATATTGTAAAACTATTAAAAAAAATTCCGGAACCGAGTTATAATCATTCACCATGTTCATAATAATTATATGTTCATTTCAAAAACGATTCGTTCCGGCATTATATATAATATCTATCTGATCTCGTCCTCTCTTATTAAACATTAGATGTTCATCTCATATACACTTCAATCGCTTCATATGAAGTGTATAATATGATATTTAATGCACATAATAATATTAGATTAGATCTGATCTGGCAATCCCTTTAATTGCTATAAGATATCCCAAGATTTTTACACCTCATCTACTGTTATGAAGATCTTTGTGGATGGATGGATGGATTAAATTACATTGGAGAAGTTGATGATGGTTGTTATAGATTTGTAATTAAATTAGAATATATATTGCACATATTTTATCCCTGCCCTTCAATAAATATTTATAATTCTGTATAACTATAAAAATCCATCCACAATTTTTTTTAAAAAATATTTGTTTACAAAAACGCGCTTCAACTATTCCTCCGGGTGGCCAGAATACATTAGCTATTAAAATTAAATACTTTGACGAACATATAATTTATAGCTATTATTATTTTATTAATAAAAACTGTACTGAAGAATATTCTAATGAAGACGAGGAAGATGATAAATAAATGAACGTCAAATGATAATTATCAAACGAGATGAATTTATAATAAAATGTAAATGATAGATAATTTTTAACTAGAGGCTATAATAAAATATAGTTTAAATTGTATAAGTAATAAAACTTGTTCTGAAGTAAACTGGAAAGTTCGAGTATATGATTACACAATTTTTTGTACATTTTTGCACTATAGCTTATGAATTATAAATTTAAATTACAAGATTTTTTAAGCCAACTTGTTCAAAAACAAATTATGTACAAATTAGCCGAACATCATAATTACGTATCGGCATTTGTTTTATATAAATATATTCCCAAAATTTTATCAAGCATTTTTGTAGCTTTTATTAGCCAATCAAAACGTTTCTAACAACGCTGCAATCCCATTGGCCAATCTTTTGCAGTTGCGACTAATAGGAGCTCACTTTACGCCATTAGTGAAAGTCGTTGTTATTGTGAAACAGTTCATCAACCAATGAGCTGACTAGATAATATTATTTTAAGAAAAAATCATAGTGATTATAAATATTTTATTTAATAAATCATTTCTACTAATAATTCCCTCGATACTTCGACTATTTTTAAACCCTACTATAATTTTCTTATGCATAAATATCGCATAAAACATTGTTTATAATCGATATGCAATATTTATGATCGTTTCTGTATCGATTTATCGACAATATTCCCTTAATTAACATAATATGATAATTAACTTATCAAAAAAGAAATGATTTATTATAAGGCGGCATTTTATTAAAATTTGCATGAAGATCGTAATTAAGACTTTAGGCTGGTTTAATTATACCTGAGCCTATTGGCAAGTAGATGGTGAATGATTTATATGAAGGGCGAAATATATATATATATATATATATATATATATATATGGAGCGTTTGTTGGTAATAAAATATTTTACGACTCCGATTAATTGAAGGTCGTAAAAACGACATAAAATGGACATTTTATTTAAACATTTATATAAATTTTTAACGATTTGATTATCTGATTAAGATGTAGTAAATAGAGCTGCTATAACTTTGATTTTTTTACCTTGTTATAATTTTTATTTTAATTAGTAGAAGCTGCATAATTTTATCAACTAGTTATCACATTTTTAAATGAATTTATTTTAAAATTATAAAAAGTGCTCCAAGTTTTATGACATTTTCTCCTAATGCCGGATATAAACGTCATTTATGATTTATCTATTCCTCCAATAAATAATTTTATCTAGTTATCTATTTATAACCACAGACTGATTTAATTATGTTCATTATTTAATTAATTAGATGCAATTTATATATGTATATAGGTAAATTTTATTGATTGTAATAAATCATTGTCAATAATTACGTTACATGTAATTTCCTGATTTATATATATATATATATATATATATATGTATATGTTAGACATAAAAACTGAAGGAAAGTAATTGAGTAGCAAAAACTATTTATATATGAGTTTAAATTGTACGTTCTTTATATTTTTTTAGGTAATTTTTTTGCAGATGAAAATTTTAAAAATTTGTTTAAATATACAAGAAACTAGATAGAATTTTGTGTCTTAATTAATTAATTATAATTTTTTGAAAAGAACTATAAGCCTTAGTATAGACAAAATGAATTAAGTATAGATTCCTTTTATGAAATATAATTGTGTACTTTTCTTATTCTTTTTACCATAATATCATTCAAAATGAAAATTTTAAAAATCTGATTAGAAACTAGATGAAATTTTCGAAAACATTTACCAATAACAATTTTTGGCTATATTGTATGAAAAAATACTTACAAGCCCCAAACCAGACAAATGTTTTTCCTTTAAATTCTTA
Source organism: Ctenocephalides felis (assembly GCF_003426905.1). Classification (NCBI taxonomy): domain Eukaryota; kingdom Metazoa; phylum Arthropoda; class Insecta; order Siphonaptera; family Pulicidae; genus Ctenocephalides; species Ctenocephalides felis. Next base: position 4,534,867 of record NW_020537758.1, on the reverse strand, counting down.
AGATGACTTTTTAGTATTAAAGACTGTGTACTTTTTTCAGTTTATATTTTTGGATTAGTTGAATATTTCAAAAATCTGTATAACCAAATCAAAACTAGATGAACTTTTCGAAAACTTTTGTTAATGATAATTTTTTGCTATATTGTATGTAAAAAGATTTACAAGCCCAAAAACAGACAAAATTATTTCTTTTAAATTCTTAAGATGACTCTTCGGTATTAAAGACCGTGCACTTTTATCACTTTAGCCCACATAATTTTCGTATAGATAAATATTTTATAAATCTGTTGGGACATTGTGAAATAAGATATTACATTAAAAAAAACTACAAGCCCGAGAACTGAGAAAATCGTCTCCAGAAGTCTTTGCGTTATTATATAACAAGTACCTTAGATGATATAACTTTTGTCTGTATAAATATTTCAAAAATTTGTTTAGACATGTAGAAACTAAATTAAATTCTCTGAAACTTTTATTAATGCCTATTTTCACATATTTTTCAATGGAAATTATGTACAAGCCCAAGAACTTAAATAAACTCACTAAAATATCTCGCAGCTTAATAGACTAGTTTGTCGCGCTGTAGTTTGCAGGCTTATAGATTTTTTTTAGGTGCAATATTTCAAAAAATAGGCATAAACAAAAATTTTAGACAATTTAAGTACTTCCATCATGTTCAAGATTTGTGTTATAAAAAAAGTTACAAGCATATAACCACAACAAGTCGCCAAGCAATTACTCAATGCAAAACCTTATTATTAGTCCATTTGTAATAAAATTCTCGACTGTTATCAAGTCTCAATAAATCCGCTAAACATCCAGAACTGTGAGAACATACAAGTAATTCCCGTAAACCTTGTTCCAGTTGATTTTTCCAACAAAAAACAAGATTCTTGATTCCTGATCCCGATCTTCCTCTTGAAGTGTTAAAGATCATCTCCACTGATAAAGTTATTTCACAGCAATTTAACCAGATCATGATAATAAATACAACAAGTCGAGAAAATTATAACATGTCAGTGTCAGTGTCACTGTCACTTGGTGTCAAATGTAAGTTTCCACACAATTTTATTTATCCTGGTGATGAATGAATAAATTTGATATGATTTACCAAGACGTGTGTTAAATCACACTTAAGACTACCTAATGATGATATACAAGGACAGCATGTCAGCAAAGGATTATTATTATAAATAAATTTGATTGCGAGATTCTAAATCTCAAAGGAAAGTCCGCAATCTGCAATCTGCAGACTGCAGTCTGCACGCAAAATGCAATGTAAGAGGAAAAGACAGGAACGAATTCGAAGAAAAATTCTTTGTAAACAATTCAGGGGCTTGTAGAATTTTTTAAACAAATATGTGTAGAAAATGACATGAATAAAAGTTTTAGGAAATTTTATGTAGTTTGCAACAGTTTTAACCAATTTCAAAAATATTTATTTGGGATCAAGTTATGTAAAAAATAGTGAAACAAGACACGAAAGTTGTCCGTCAACAATATGAGTAATATCATGGCTTGTAGTATTTTTTCTAGCAATATGTGTAAATTTTGTTATTAACAAAAATTTTAGAAATTTTTATGTAGTTTGCATCAAGTTTAACAAATTCCAAAAATATTTGTTAGGGAGCAAGTTATATCGAAAATAGTGCAACAAGATACGAAACAAAACAAAACTTTATTGTCAACAATATTGTTAGCTTTGTCGCTTGTAGTTTTTTCCTATAAATACTCTTTATAATAATTTTATTTATTTATTCCCAGTTCGACTCTGTTTTTGATGTTGACACCAAATCTTGCTTTATATGGAATTTATTTGCGTTTTCGCGAACAAAACTTTGAATTATTCGCAACAAATAAATCGTAGATACATTATTAAGAATTTGTATGAGATTTATTGAATGGAGAATCATTCGAATCATTCATATATATATATATATATATATTATATATATATATATATATTACAGATTTATAAAATAAATATTTCTAAAATGTTAAGTAAAATTTAGACCCTTGATATATATATTTTTAAACACCTTTATAGCGCCGTTAAATAAAATATATATTAATTATTTTAATAATATATTAATATAGAATGGCATATAATTTTGTTAATATTTACCTATGCAACATATATAAAATAAAATATATAACATTCTTCTAGAATTTCCTACAATAATTTATATACGTAACAGTACAATTGCAACAGGCCAATATGTACTTTGTCTTAGAACAAGATAGCTTTTGTAGATTGCTTTTATCAACAACAATGTTGTTGTTGCTTTAAATGGACTCGAAATGTACATAAATAAATATACAAACATATATCTATATATTATTTCTGAATACTCAACAACCAATAAGTCCCACACAAAATATACAAACTAAAAATTTATTCTTAACATTCTTCACAATTTTTTCACTTAATACTCATTACATCAAAAAAGTGAGTCTATAAATCTGGTTATATATAAATCCATCAATCAATTTATCTTTTTATCAAAATTAGTATTCAAGAAACGTCTTTTGCATCTGCTCGAACAGATCAATCTAGGTAATTGCATATAATATTCAATTTGCAACTACGTGCCCATAGCCTCAGGTTTTTTACCAAAGGTAATGGACATATATTAGTTGATAGATAAAAATCTGAGAAAAGGAAAATGATATATATGATCCTTGAAAATTAATGACTAATATCAAACGGTGAACCAAATATTTTACTAGGCGACCAAAAATCAACATTTTAATAGAAAAGATTGTCTTGATCGTGATTAGAAAAACCAAAAATTTACTAAAACATTATTGATCATATCTACCCTTCAATATTTCCCGACTTGTTAAATAAATTCCTGACATTTATTGATGATATCAGTAAAGAGTAAAATTTTTAGAACTATTTCTAACTCTCAAGAAAACTTTACAAAAAACCAGAGGTACAAAAAATAAACTCTTCTTCTACTTTTTTGAGATGATCAGTTGAAATTTGATTTTAGGCAAAACAATTCGTAGGGACTTTTTTTACTTTACAAAAAATTCGTGGACCATTTGCATTTTCTGCTGATCACTTAAATAAATTTCTGACAAAAACTAGAAGAAAAATTTCCAGAACAATTTCCAACTCTAGACAACTTTACATAAAAAATTAAATTTACTTCTTCTGTTATGAAATGATCCGATGTAATAAATTTGATTGAAGGCAAAACCACTGTAGATTCTTGAAGAATTTTTTTTGTAATATTACTTTATAAATTATTTTGACTACTTTGCATCCATTAACCACTTTGCAACCTCCGTTGATCAATATTTTACCACTTAAATTAATTTTTGATAAAGATAATTGATGACGTCATTCAGAAGAAAAATCCATGCAACTTTACAACAAAACAGAGGTACAAAAAATAAAATTTACTTCATCTGTTATGAGATGATCCAATTAAATTTGATTTTAGACAAAATTTCTGTAGATTCTTGAAGAAATTTTTCTGTAATTTTAGTTCACAAAACATCTTGACTACTGTGCATCCATTAACCATTTTGCAACCTCTGTTGATCAATAATTTACTACTAAATAAATTCCTAACAAAGACTTTTATTGATGTCAGTAAAAAGTTGATTTTTTAGAACAATTTCCAACTCTCCATAAAACTATACAAACTAGTTGGTTTGGTATTTAGCCTTGAGGCAAGTTACATGAACTTCCCGATATGTGTAAATAATCGACTTAATCAAAAAAAAAATTTGTAAATAATATACTTTATCAATCCTACTTTGAAAAAAAACGATAATAATTTTAGCAAACTTTGACGAATTTGTAAAATTAAACTACTTGTCGTAAGGCAGTAATATTACAGTGAGTTCTATAAGACCATGATGTATATCGCCAAAAAAAGTTCCATGAAAATCGGCTTAAATTTTTTTAACAGTTAATTACAAGAAAACGGCTCGGTAGATTTTCACCTAAAATTAATCAGCATCATTCCCAAATGATATCTTTCGAACAGTTTTTGATATTTTAAAATCGGTTCGGTAGGATGAGCTTAAATGTGGACGAAAAGTTTTTTCGAATTACAAAGAAACGGCTTGTCAGATCGTTGCACAAAACTGACAAACGATAGTCCTCACCGAAATACATCAAATGGCTTTTAAATTTCTAAAATCGGTTCAGGCGTTTTTGAGAAAACGTCGATCAAAAGTCTAATTTTGACAAATGCCAAAAAGATCATACTGATTTTTGCAAACTTTGACGAATTTTTAAAGCTGAACCAGTTGTCGTAGGGCCGTAATATTTTAGTATGATCTAGAAGACTATGGTATCTATCGTCAAAAAAATAATCATAAAAATTGTCGAATTTTTTTTTTAAAACTTTATCACAAGAAAACGGCCCAGCCGATCTCTACCAAAAACTAATCAGCACGATTCCCAACCAATATCTTTCAAACGGTTTTTGAATTTTCAAAATCGATTCAGAATTGCGGGCTAAAACGTAGACGAAAAATTTTTCACTTTTCTACCATTTATAAAGAAACGGCTTGGCCGATCGTCGCACAAGTTGACAAACACTAGTTCTCGTCGAGATACATCGAATGGCTTTTAAATTTTTGAAATCGACCCAGCCGTTTTCGAGAAAACGTCGATTTACGGCAAAAAATCTGTTCACATACACACACACACACACACACATACATTTTCCTTAAATTTAGTCTCATTCGATTCAGAATGGCTTGAAACGTCGAGAAAACATAAAATTAGCGAATCGGATTTTTTGATGAAAACATAAACTTCTCCTTCGGGAAGTTAAAAATCAGAGGTACAAAAAATTAAAATTTACTTCTAATAATATAATCTAATCTAATCGTAATCTAAAAGTAATAAATTTGATTTTAGACCAAACCACTGTAGATCCTTTCAGAGATTTTTCTGTAATTTTACTTTTGACAAATCCATGGACCATTTGCATCCTTTGTCGATGACTTAAATAAATTTCTGACTAAAATTATTGATAACATCAGCAAAAAGTGAAATTTTTGGAACAATCTTTACCTCTCAAAAATACCAGAAGTACAAGAAATAAAATCTACTTTAATAACAAATTTGATCCTAGATTGAAGATTCTAGCAATTTTTTTTTATACAAATAGTTCATCATTTTGCACATCGATCAACTGACCATTTATCCTTTTAACTATCAATTATCAATCACTTCTTGTTCTGCAAAGATGTTTGCAAAATGCCTTTAATGATCTACACGTGTCGACTCCAAAAGATCATTAATCATAACTCAGGAGGAAACAATTAATGTCTTCAGATGAAAATAATAGATGATAGGTATTTAGTGCAATTTTTTTTAATATCTATTACCTTTGTCGATTTCTTAAAGAGAGTCGTTTCTATTCTATTCCTATTGTGGCATATTGACGCGTTAACAAGGAAACAAAAACAAGAAATGCAATCCATTTAGTTAGTAAACCTCTCTTGATTTCGATCTAAAGAAAGGTGATAAATATCTTGCAGACAGCATTCAAGATACCGTTGAAACAATCCATCTATGTTTAACATTGTCGTTGGGAAATTGAAAAGTTATATCGGACTAGGCAGTGGTGGCCAAGATACCAGATAATAGGGATCAAGGGAAATTTTTAATGTTTAGGGTCTTTTATTGTTAGAAAATGTCATAGATTATTTAATTTTAAGCAAATTTGCTAAATATTTCGTTAATATCAAACAAATCGTTTAGAAGCTGCACGAGATATACTAAATTAATACATAGTACCGTTATCATTTCCTAATTTTAAGTAAATGCACTTCTAACTTACTCAGTTACAATGTCTATGTTTAGGAACCATTTTAAATTATACCGAGTTGCTTTAGAGCTTTATAGTACTTGACAATAATCTCACATATTACTTCTCAAGAATCAGGAAAAAATTGAAACTTTTGGAACTTTAGGAATAATTTATGCTATATTAGCTATTGGATTCTGTTTCTATTAAATCACGTACAAAAAAGTTATGAGATGTTTTACAAACAAATGCACACATTTTTTGGATCAACCGTCGATAACCAAAGTTTTAGACAATTATATGTCTACTTTCTAGATAATACTATATACGATAATATTTAATAAATAATTAAATAAATAAATAATTTGAAAAAAACAGCTACTTTTTTGCACAATTATATTAGCAAAAGTATTATAAAACTATCTCTAGTTTTTAATAGTTTAAACAGAAAAAATATGAAAATATTTGAATGATGTTCACATAAAACTATTTTTCTTCAGAAAACTTTTAGATGAACGCTCTGTATTTAAAATAGTCATGAAAAAAATTTATTTATATATATATATATATATATATATTCATTTCTAATTATAAAAAAATAATAAAACAAGTTTTTTTAACGATTCCTTTAACTAAGACCGTAACCATCATTAGACTTTGTTGCTAACAATATTATAAATAATGATAATTATAATAAATTAATATTTATTATAAATTATATATATATATATATATATATATATATATAAATATATATATATATATATTACGCATAATGCGATACTTAATAATTGATGATTATATTCAATAAAAACTTTATTGCATAGTAAAAACATTTACATTTGTGCAACCGTGTTTAGTAAGAGCTCTGGTGGCAAAATTATTAATTTGTCGTTAATGAAGTGTTGGGAAAAATTGTGCAAAATTGAATAATCATTAATCTTGTTTAATATCATAAAACCCTACAGCAACTCGGTATACTTTAAAATTGTGATTGAAATAAGGTAATTAGTCTGAGTATGGTTAAAGTGTTTTTGCTTACTATATTGTTTATAAATCCTAATTTATATTTATAGTTCATGGACTTTATTGGTGTGTAAGACACAATTGTTTGAAATTCAATTTTAAACAAGTTTTTCTAACAATAAAAATTCCTACAGCATCTCGGTATACTCTAATGAATATTTTAATACAATGCTAATATATTTACTATATGGACTTTGAAGTAATTTGAGTATTTGTTTATTATATATGATGTAACTTTTGAACCGTTTGTTTTAATTATATAAATTATTTGGCATATTTTCTAACATCAGAAAACTCTTGAACAACTCGGTGTACTCTGAAAATGCACTGAAAACTGCAGTCTTCATGTGGAGTTTTTTATAAGCATAATTTTGGCAAATTTACTACAGTACATTTATTCACAAAACCATAGTTTATATTTCTTTAATAAAATTATTTCCTCTGGCTCTCTTATTAAATTAAATAAGTGTACTCTTATTAAAATAACAATTATTCATGCAGAAGTGTATGCATCGTTTTGCTTTATGACCAATTTCCATAAAAAGGCATATAATGATTATAAATATGGCATCATTAGCGATATATATATATATATATATATATATACACAAATATGAACCAGCATTAGTAACTTATTACTTACCAAATATAGGAGTCAAAAAATGATTTATCTCAGGTGGTCATTCAAAAATCTGGAACGAAAATAAGAAATTAAATTACTATATTTTACTTTATAAGATAAATTTTAAAATAAAAATTATGTATATTATTAATAAGATATTATTTATGGATTTGATTTAAATTCAACCAAATGGCAAAAAAAGGTGTTTTAGCTCTGAATCTCCAATTATTGAAACAATAAAAGAAAATATAGATAAAAAAGTGTTAAAAAGTGAAAATTAGACATAGAAATTTACTACATATATTCATCAGAACTGTGTTAAAAATCAAAGTAATTGTGAAAAAAATTTTGTACTAAAAAGCTCCTCAAAAATTAGTAAACAAATCATAATAAATCGAAAACAAACTTAAAACCTAAATCGTGCATTTTGTACTTTCAAGATTAATATTTTTGTTATATTGAATTGTATATATATATATACATTAATTTATACAGTATTTTTATATAAACCATGGAGTATAATATACTCAAATTTCAACTTGTTATTACAAACAATGCACCCTGAGGATCTCGTTGAAAATCACGTTTTTTAAATTCAAGTACAAAATACTTGAAGTATAAATTATTCTTGTCTACCATGCCAAAAGCGCGAGGGTGCAACTTATATTTTAAAAATTTATTTCTTGCATTTTATCGTATTGTAGCTAAATTTGTATACACAACATTTTCACATATACGTGGTCTGTTCAAAAAGTACCCGGAATTTTCGTTTTTTCAAAAAAATATTTATTTATTCGTCTACATTAATGTGGTCCCCTTCAAAGTAGTCCCCCCCAGATATAATACACTTATGCCAGCGTTTTTTCCAATTTTCGAAGCACCCTTGATATTCACTTTTTGATATGTCCTTGAGCACTCTCAGCGATTCGGCCTTTATTTCTTCAATCGAGGAAAACCGCCGTCCTTTCATGGGTCTCTTCAACTTTGGGAATAGGAAAAAGTCACACGGAGCCATATCTGGTGAATTTTTGCACTTTGCAACACTTTATTTCATTTTTTACGCAAAATTTAATACAAATTCTTTGACTTTTCAATTCTTCCATTGTAAAAATCGCCGAGCTCAGAAAAACACGTCGAACCTTAGCGACTACCACAGACAAAGTAAACAGTGAATATAGCTGAAAATTTCATCATACTTTAGGGGCATGTATACCAACACAATAAAAAAAAAATTTTGACAATCAGACACTCCAGACCCGCGAAATTTAATTATTAGTAATTCCGGGTACTTTTTGAACAGACCACGTACTTTGAAGAATAATATACTTAAATTACAACTTGCTGCTACAAAAAGTGCGGCCTGAAGAGCTTCCTAAAAATCATTGTAATCAAAATCAAAGTTTTTCCTACAAACATCGTAAGGCAATTTTATCTTTGATGATGAATTTCTCGTATCGTACTAAATTATATGCAAATTTTTAAATGCACAATTTTTATGAATATATTGAAGAATGGTATACAAGATTTACAACTTTCTACACCAAACAATTACACTGAGGACTTGACATTTCCCAACCTGTCCATAAATACCGTAACCAAAAGATTTATCCCATAAATCCCATTCATCTTACAACTGGTCGTGGCCGATTCTTCAAAAAATCATCACAATTGTCCACAATTCTATTTACAACTATAATTTGAAATATATCGACGATTATATTCGCGACATTTGCAATTGACTATCAACTATCAATTTCTCTTGGAGATAGAGGTCAGAGTAGTAAATAATGTTCTCCATTCGTATTATTTATTAGTCGTAGACATTTCTTTACGATCACAATACGACAATGGAATTAAAACTGAAACATGGAACAATAGTCTCGATAGAGATTGCATTATGTAGAATATTGAATAAACGATCGATTTGTTGAAATCAAACAACGACCAGGAGATCTGATGAATATTTAGTAAGAAACCAGTTTGGAATGAATCAATGAATTTCAACGAGCTCCTCAGGGTAAAATATACATTTCAGAATGATGAAATTTATATATGTTATTTTTCATTGGATGCATTAAAAATCTGCATTTAAAAATTTACGTATAAGTAAGCACAATATAATAAATAAATCGTCAAAGCAAAATTTGCAGCAGTCAAGTTAGTTTTTGTTCATAATGATTTCAAGGAGCTCTTCAGATAGTACTAGTTGTTGTACAAAATTGATATTTTGTTATATTATTTTTTATGTGTATGTAAAAATGCTGTGTATAAGTTTTTTCTTAAAAGCTAATAATATGCGAAAAATATTTTTTTTAAATATATATTGCACCACGCACCTTTGCATGATAGACAAGTGTATGAAAATATTTGAGTATTAAAAAAAGTGATTTTCGACAAGCTCCTCAGGGTGCACTGTTAGTAATAGCAAGTTGAAATTTTAGTATTTTATACTTTATTGTATATATAAAAATGCTGCATCTAAAAAATTATGTATAATTTAGTAAAATACAAGAAATTAATCACCAAATAATCACCAAATTTGTACCACGATGTTCATAGGTGAAATCTTTGTCTTCGATGATATAGATTTTTAGGAATCTCTTCAGACCGCACTTTTTGTAGCAGCAAGTTGAAATTTTAGTATATTATGCTTTATTGTATTTTTAAAAATACTGCATACTCAAATATATATAAATTGTTACATTATTCTAGTAATTAATTTCCGAACAAAATTCCACTAAGTCGTTTTAGGCTAAAATTTTGCTTTTGATCATGAAATTTAAGGAGCTCTTCAGGGTACACTGTTTGCAGTAAGAAGTTGGAAATTTAGTATGTTATTTTTTAATATGTGTATAAAATTACTGTATATATAAATGTATATAAAATTTAAAACAAGTTGAGCAATTAATGATCACAGTAAAAGTTGCACCATACGATGTTTTTTGATAACATTTTGTTTTCAATAATAATGATTTTTAAAAAGCTCCTTAGAGTGTATTATTCGTAGTATGAATTTAGATTTTTTTTACAATATTCTCTATTGTATATATTAAAATACTGTATACTTAAATATACATCAACTTATATAAAAAAATGAAAAATAAATTATGAAACCAAAAATTGCATTGCGCGCTATTATGAGTAAAGCATCAAGTATTGTACGAACAGTAAAAATTCCTAAGCGCCTGTTTCAAAGAGCTCTTCAGGGTACACCGTTGCCACAAAACTGTTGCAATTTTGATAAGTTATTTTTTAATATATGTAGAAATATACTGCATACTTAAATATATTTTAAATTTATACAAAATGAGAAATAATTAACTAAATCCACAGTTAAACCGCGCTGATATGTAGTATGATTTTATTTTTAGTACAAAAACGTCACTTTTAAGAAGCTCGTCAGAGCTACACCATTTGCACAAACTTAGTGAACTTTTGATATAATCATTTTCAGTATATGTAGAAATTTATGACACACTTAAATATTTATAAAATTTCATACTAAATGAGAAATTGATGACTAAACCTAACATTGTACCTAGCTAAACAAAGTTATTGCATCTTCATGTTTCCAGAAATATGTCATTTTTAAGAAGCTTTTCAGAGTACACTGGTGGTGCAAAATTTTTGAAATTTTGACAAATATATCTTTAATATATGCAAAAACATATTGCATACTTAAATATACATATAAAGTTACAAAAATATGTTTTAAAAAATAAACAAAAACATAACGACATATTAACGAAAAATATGTATAATTCCAATTGTAGCAGCATTTTGCTGATTGTAAACAAAACCATTAATATATTATTCGGCATAAAGCTCTTTTCACTTCATTTTTCCATTTCTTTAGTCTTTATCATCTTCTTTGTCGATTATTTGTCTTTTATTATTTTCACCTTCATTTTATTTTGTTTTTTACTAGCAAAGAATGGTCAGTGGGTTAGAGGAGTTCGTTAGCCTCGGAAATAAATATGTAACAGGTTCATAACATCTTTTATATGCATCGGACATTAAAATAAAACCGATTATTTTATTTGTTAAAATAACAATCGAACGGTTTTTAAACCGACGATCCAATTGGAGAACGGAATTTCCTTAGTGGGATAAACGATTTATTGACAATCGATAAAATTTGTTTGTTTTTTGCTTTTTTTTGTATGGATGGGTATATATTTTTATCAGTGAAATGATTACATATGTATTGAAGAGTAATATGCTAAAATATCAGTGCACTGGTGCTGACGATGTATGCTGAAGAGCTTCTTGAAAATGACTTTTTAACTTCCCGTAGGGTAAGTTATAGTAATCGCAAAAAAATCGAAAATGAAAATTTTTGCATTTCTCGACGTTTCAAAGGTTTCTGAATATTTTGGCATACCTTAGAAAAAATGGATGTATGTGTGTGTGTGTGTGTGTGTGTGTGTGTGTGTGTGTGTGTGTGTGTGCGTGTGTGTATGTATGTGTGGATACAAATTTTCGTCGACGATTTCGGGAACACCGATCAACCGATTTGAATATTTCAAAAAACATTCGATTCGTATTGATAAGGAGACGTGCTGATTAGTTTTTGGCGAGGTCAGGTCTAGCCGTTCCGAAGATACGGGGCAAAAAGTGCCGAAAACGGTAACTCCGTTTTTAAGAGAACCGAGCGTCCGATTTTAATAATTCAAAAAACATTTTACTTGTATTGACAAGGTGAACAACCGATCAAATTTTCATAAAGGTAGGTCTAGCGGTTTCGGAGATCTAATGAAAAAAGTAAAAAAAAATGCCATTTGGCGGTCAAAAATGATCATTAGACATATGCACATCAAATTATCAGATATTTTATAGAGATTTTAACAATAAGTATAACAATAAAAAAAAAAAATTAAAAAAAAAATTAATTTTTTGACTAATTGTTTGTCAAAAATCTTATTCTTTTGAAGTAAATTTTTTTCAAAAATGTAAATCGTTTTTTAAAAAATAATAATTTTTGGTACGGGAAGTTCCAGCAATTTGCCTTAAGGCACGATGCCTTAATTGCCTTAAGACAGAATTCCACTTACAGCTAGTTTATTAGTGAACATGAAATTATACTTAGTTATATCAGCGCTTAGTTATATCAGCGCAAAAGATTGTATTTCATTAATATTTTCTCATTTGTGCAAAATTTTGTGAATATTTAAGTACGCTATATTTTTCTACATATTTTAAAGAATTGTTTCTCAAAATTTGGTTAAGTTTTTGCAACTGCGTTATCCTGAGGAGCTTGTCAAAAGTAGTGCTTTTATTAGACTTGAATCTGTAGTAATTCATACCAACGTGGTGCATAGTTGTATTTCATTAATAATTTCTCAGTTTGTACAAAATTTTATATAAATTCAAGTATGCCATATTTTTTTACATATTTTGAAAAATTGTTGTGCAAAATTTTGTTAAGTTTGTGCAACCGGTTTAGCCTGAAGAGCTTCTCAAAATTAATGCATTTTTAAGTAATATTTAATAATCTTGGATTTAGCTAATATTTTCTAATTTTGTACAAGTTATTTAGCACATTTAAATACGACATATTTTTCTAGATATATTGAAAAATTATTAGTTAAAGTTTCAATACAATCGTCCAACCGGTTTACCCTGAGGAGCTTCCTGAAAAAGTTGTCTCTTTAGTAAACTAAAAATCGCTTACGGTGCAATCTTAGATTTAGTTAATATTTCCTCATTTTTTACAAAATTTTGTACAAATTTATTTATGCCATATATTTTTGCATATTTTAAAGATTTATCTATTATAATAAATATTAACACAGAAAGAATCAATGATATAATATTAAAATTGTAGAGAAAATCCAATATATGTCACTAACTAAGAATATTTAATACAGAAAATCCAAAATTCTGGCTTAAAAAAAATTATTAATTTTTTTAATTTATGCATGTAGATATATATTTCTATATTTGCACACTTAATATAAACATTAGAAATTAAAACAAAAAAATCTAAAGCTATAGTTTATCATAAATTCTATTTTTTTAATAACAAATTAAGATTTTTTAAATACCAAATTAAGAATGAAATTTTGAAGTCCACAAAATTCAAACTGTAATAACTTTTTTTATCTACCGATTTCTGTGTCACAATTTTAACAACTCAATTAGTTTCTAAATTCATTTCCAGAAAAAACTATTAACGGGTAACATTAAATCAAATAAATTATTTCCGAAAATCATAATATGTCTAAATTATTGATTATTTTTAATCCGCTACCGAATCGAATTAAGAAAGAAACAAATCCAGTTTTAGATTTTAGCCTTAGGCTAAAATAGACACACACAAACAGACACACACACACACACATATATATATATATATATATATATATATATATATATATATAGATACATTTCTAGTTCGTTTCCTCAAGTTCAAATGGCACTTGACTGTAAAATACGTTAGTTTAATGTTTAATGTTTAATGCAACATCTGGTTTCGTATTTTATTTTATTTTATTTTCTGACCATATATGCACTGTTCTTTATATAAATTTAGCAGGTATGGTCAAGGTGAAAAACAGTATATATGATCAACTATACATTTACCATTTTGTCCATTTTTTTTTCTCTATTTCTGGCCAAAGGAACCAAATATTAGGTTGTCAAATATCTCCCTTCCGCTTTTTTGCTCTTGGTCTATAATACAAAAAGGCGGAAGGGAGATATTTGACAACCTTATACAATTTCAAGATCAGTGAATATTTGACTATGTGAAAAAGTTTCAAAAACTACAATATAAATGAGATTTAGTTGATTCAAAAATAAGATATCTATGGAAAAATATTACAACCAAGAATACAGTACTTCATCACTATCTCTCTGGAAAAGATAGAACTAAATTCTTGGAGAAAAATCAAAATACACAAGAAATCTGTAAACCACCACATTGGAAATTTATTAAAATTTGTGACATTTATTAACTTCCCGTAGGGTAAGTTATTGTAATGGGCCGAAAATCGGAATTGAAAATTTTTACATTTCTCGACGTTTTGAAGGTTTCTGAACGTTTTGGCATACCTCAGAAAAAATTGATGTGTGTGTGTGTGTGTGTGTGTGTGTGTGTATGTATGTGTGGATACAAATTTCCAGTCACGTTTTAGGGCGCACGGATTAACCGATTTGAATGGTTCAAAAAACATCCGATTCCTATTGATAGGGAAAAGAGCTGATTAGTTTTTGGCAAAGACAGGTCCAGCCGTTTCGGAGATACGGAGCAAAGAGTGCAGAAAATAGAATTCGTTTTTTTGAGAGAACGGATTATCTGATTTGAATGATCTAAAAAACATTCAATTAGTAATGATTGGGAGAAGTGTTTATTAGTTTTTGGCAAAGGCAGGCCCAGCCATTTTGAAGATACGGAGCTAAATATGTAAAAAATGGCAGTTTTTGAGAGAACTAAGCGTTCGATTTAAATGATTCAAAGAACTTTCTGCTTGTCTTAACAAAATAACTGATTTTGGAAAAAAAAAATTGTTCAATTTTTTTTTTTTTTTTTTTTTAGTTTTTTTGTATGTCGAAAATATTTCAGATTTTATTTTTAATTTTGACTATAGTTCTAATATACTTTACAAATAATTTCAACTCTGCAATTCAGTTTATATAATTCTTATAAATATTAGCAAAGTTACAATATTTATAATCATCTATTTGAAACATTCAGTATTCCACGAACATTTCGTTACGGTACGGGAAGTTCCAGCAATTTGCCTTAAGGCACGATGCCATAATTGCCTCAAGACAGAATTCCACTTACAGCTAGTTTCACTAGGCCTTGGTTGTTATTCATTTATATGAAAAATTAGTTGCTCTGTCTGATGGATGTAGTGATCATGAAATTCCAAACTGAACTGATATAAATTAGTATTCCTACATACAGTGCTAGTATATTTTATAAAATCAGCGTCTCGAATCTAGGACCTGGTCTTGTTTACCTGTGATAATAAGTATATATATATATATATATATATATATATATATATATATATCCATATATAAAGCGCAAAGGTCTCAAGGCTAAACGATTCGTTCGGATTCTTATGATTAGAGGCGCGCCTGAAAGCCGACTCGCTCGAATGCTCTCCTATCTTAAAAATTTATATGTATATATACATATATACATATATACATATATATATACATACAGGTAGATCTACCTATTTCCTTTTTTCCTGCGCGCTATGATCATCTGGATCGCCAATGGTGCGAGAGTTGAGGGAAAAAAGTAAGGGACATAAATGATTACGATTAAGGGACCGAAAAATGTTATGGCAAGGCCATGTTTAGCTGCAACTTTCACACATTATGCTATTGAATCATACTGTCAAAATGCTATGTATTTGCTGTGCGTTCAGGCGTTTTACACATAACTCGTACGTTATGAAGCTGAGTCAGAGTACCAAAATTTGACTGTTTTTGGTTATTGAGTAAGATTTCCCAAATTTTGTTTAAAACTGTATAGTTTTTTTATTTTTAGTCAAAAGTTGATGAAATTTTGCGTAAATTGTAGCATTTAATACTTGTTGCTATTTAATAAAAAATGTTTAAAAAAAATCCTAAAAATGGGAGCAGTTGAGGGGTTGAGTTTTATAGAAGTAAAAGTTTGTCAAATGATGTTGTTTCAGTTTTTGAGCATAATTTCCAAAATTTTGTATAAAGGGGTATAAGTTTCTTGGTTCTTATAGAAAGTTAATATAATTATGCATATTTTGTAGTATTTAATTTTTGTTCAAAATCAATAAGAGTATTTAAAAAAAAATCTTGAAAACAACAATAGCAGTGTAGGTTGAGTTTTATATATAATTTTTTAAGTAAAAATTTCTTATAGGACGTTTTTTATAGTTTTTGAGTAAAATTTTTAAAATTTTGTATAAAAGTGTATAAGTTACTTGGTTCTTGTAGAAAGTTGATAAAATCAAGCATATTTTGTAGTATTTAATTTTTATTCAAAATCAATAAGAATATTATATTAATTTATAGCAGTATTTTGAGATTTATATATAATTTCACAAGTAAAAGTTTGTTAAAGGGCATTTTTTGAGTATTATATATAATTTCTTAAGTAAAAGTTTGTTAAAGGACATTTTTTTGTTTTTGAGTAAAATTTCCAAAATTTTGTATAAAAGTGTATGAGTTTCTTGGTTCTTGTAGAAAGTTGATGAAATTATGCATATTTTGTAGTATTTAATTTTAGTTCCAAATTACTAAAATAATTAAATAAAAAAAACTTAAAATTTACAAAAGCAGTATGTTGAATTATATAGTTATGTTTAATTATATGGATAAACCAATAAGGATATTTATGGCAAAACCAATAAGGATATTTTAATTCTGTTATCTAACACCGTTGTTTTGACATTTGTGCGGTTTCTAGGTAAGGTTTTTTATCTAATTTTTAGGCCTTGGTCAATCAAAAAAAAAATTTATTCTCGCTGTAGACTTTAAAAAATAAGTTTTTGTGCTGATACAAATGTTGACAAAAATAACGAATATAACTTTATTCTACTTTATCCCATATAAGTTCCTCCCAAGAACTTTTGATCAGCAACCTCGATCTACCATCTACCATCTATTCACCAGCTATTTACCGGAAGCATTATCATTATTATCACTATTATTATGGATGGATGGATGGATGGATGGATTTATCGCAAAATCGACTTCTTGACCGGATTCAGGAAGTCAATGAGCCAAAGAAACGCCCCAGAAGATCTCTGCAAGATCTACTATGATCAACGGTTATGGTAAAAATAGAAGAAAAAGCCCTGAATACTGATGGTGATAGAGCTTGTGGAAATGTGGAAATGTGGAAATCAAGGATATAACGTTGGTTAATTTTAAAGTCCCAAAATGTAGTAGTTCTATGTTATTTCGACGTTTTCAGTCATTCTGAATTGGAGAAGTATGCGTGTGATGATATTTGACCTTTTTTAATTTTTGAGTAGAATTTCCAAAATTTTGTATTAAACTATAGTTTTTCAATGCTAGTTGAAAGTTGATTAAATTTTACGTGAATTGTAGTATTTAATACGTGTTGCTATTTAATGAAACATGTTTAAAAAAATTCCTAAAAACAACAAAAGCAGTAAGTTGAATTATATAGATGTTTGAAACAACTATAAGCCATGTACAGGTATATCGAAGGACTTTTTTTAGTTTTTTAGTAAAATTTTCAAAATTTTGTATCAATGTATATAAGTTTCTTGCAGAAAGTTGATAAAATTTTGCATATTTTGTAGTATTTAATTTTTCTTCCAAATCAATATAAATATTTTTAAAAAAATCTTAAAAACAACAACAGAAGTAAGTTCAGGTTTATAGAAGTTTGTTTTTTAGTTTTTGAGTATTATTTGCAAAATTTCGTATATAAGTGTAAAATTGTATTCATGCTGTTTGAAAGTTAATAGAATTTTGCATATTTTCTTATACTTAATATTTGCTATAAGTTGATAAAATATTTTAAAAAATTCTTAAAAATCTAAGTTTGAGTCAAGTAAAGTTTGACTCGCAGTACGTTTTTTTAGTTTGTAAACAAAACTTGCATAATTTTGACTAAAGTTGTGTAATTTTTTTAATGTTGCTCCAAAGCTGATAAAATGCAGCATATTTCGTAATATTTATTATTTGTTATAAGTTAACAAAATATTTTAAAAAAAATATAAACCAAAGCTTGAGCTAAGTAAAGTTTGATTCGGGGGACGTTTTTACAGTATATGACTGAAATTTGCATAATTTTGTATATAGTAGAGTAGATAAAACTCTGCATATCTTGTAGTATTTAATATTTGCTATAAGTTACTATAACATTTTTGAAAAAAATCCTAAACCAAAGTTTGAGTCAAGTAAAGTTTCAGTCAGGGGACGTTTTTTTTAGTTTGTGAGTAAAATTAGCACAATTTTGTATAGAATTGTATAATTTTTTTAATTTATTTTGAAGCTGATAAAATTCTGCATATTTTGCTATATTTAATAATTTTTACAAGGTAACAAAAATATTTAAAAATTCGTAAAAACAACAGTCAGTCATTTTTTAAATTGTTTGTAATAAATTCTGCTCAATACAAATGTGTCGGTGTATTTTTCTCACATTTTGTAAAATTTTGTATAAACCTACATAATTTTTTTGTTACCTCTGGGAAGCTGATGAAATTTTGCATTTTTTGTAATATTTACAATTTGTTTATAATTAATATAACTAATTAAAAAAAAATTTGAAATCAGAAAAGTTTATTAATTTGAATTTCTTCATTTTAAGTTATGGAATACTCGTTATTTGGTATTTAGAAGCAAAATTCAAATTACACATAAAACAAAAGATAATCTATATTTATTTATCAATAATTTTTGCAAAACCTTAGCTCTCAATTTAAAACATTTTAATACCATAATAGAATTCTCATACATTTTTTTTATTTCGACATCGACAAAGCCGCTTAATGTCGGATTAAAACACATATATTAAAACATAAAAAAATAATCGAATATTTAATGTATGTCTTAACAGATAATTAGCAGGATTTATTTTATGTTAATTTTCAAAATTTACATACAACTGTTTCGATGAATAATAATCTTTGCAAGAAGACATTTTGCGTGGGCGATAAATGATGACTGATTTAATAAATTTGTTGTAACTTTTAAAGAGTTTGTTTAAAGATAATGAAATATTCTAGGAATTTGTACCTAATCATATACTAAAATACTTTAAAATATTATAAAACCCGACAAAAACATCTGTATACTCATAAATCGCTTAAAACCTAAGTAAATTATACTGGTAATTGGTTGAAGCAAAAATTTGTAACTTTATTCATTGGAACGTTTGTAACTTCAAAACCATTCGATTGATATGAATGATATATTTAGGAAATTTGTCCAAAATTAAATAACCAACAATATTGTCTAATATCATAAGTCTCTATAATAACTCGGTATACTTATAAATCGCTTCGAAGTTTGAATATTATTCTAATAATTAACAGAAACCAAAATCAGTACATTTATTCGTTGCAACAATTGTAACGTCACATTAAAAATAATTTATCCCCTATATCTCTTATATCTTTTACCTTCATATTATGCAAAATCTGATCCCCGATATCACTAAAAACAGTATATTATTAAATCGAATCACATTTTATGGAAGATTATCTCATATTTAAATCCAATTCCGAGTTGAAACATTGTATCTTCTCCTTCTTCAGGCAATTGCTGTCGGCGGCAGCATTTTGCCTGTAAATTGGCTCATTTCGAGATACTTTACGAGGTTTAAGATCGACTTTAATACTTATACACATGTATAATAATATATAGATGTATATGATACATATTAAAGTATCTTATAAAGTAATACATAAGAGGGAACGTTAGATTTACATCGGGAGCTAAATGTGATGTAAAATTGTGATAGCAAGTTTGTGAGCTGTTGTAGAGCATTTTGTTGTTAGACAATGATATTTATTATGTAATTTTGCATAAATTTGCCTAAAACATCTTTTATATGAATCGAATAGTTTTGAAGTTACAATCGTTACAACGATTACATGCACACATTTTTTGGTTATCGGAATAATACTTTAGTTTTGAGCGCTTTATGAGTTTAGAAAGTTTTTGTACAGACTTATAATATTAGACATGGTTGTTTAATATTTAATTTTGTATAAATTTGTCATATTTAGCGAATTTTGTAATAATTTTGTATAAATTTGTCATTAAGATTTAGCGAATGATTTTAGAGTTACAATGGTTAAAACTTATAAATGTTTTATGTACTGTATAGGTAAAGTGTGTATGAGACAATTTTTCAGTTTTTTTTTTTTTTTTAAATCGATAATTTTGTTCGGAAGCAGGGTAAAACTAATAATACCTGCAAAAGCTTATAAAATTTTACATTTTATAAAACTAAATAAAGATATACCTTGCTTTGCAGAAATAATTATAAAAAATCAACAAACCTGTATACAACAATTTATGTGTGTTCGGCATCTTTTTAAAGTTTTTATAAAAAAAATCGTTAATTTTATATGAAAGTATATAAAACTAATAACACCATCAAAAACTTAATAGAATTCTTTAAATTACAAAATTAATTAAATATATACTTTGCTTTGAAGAAATAATTATATACATTCAACAAACTCACAGACGCTGCAATTTATGTGTATTTAGCAGGTTTTTACAGTTTTTGTTGAAAAAATGAATAATTTTGTTTGAAGCTATATAAAACTAATAACATAATCAAAAACTCAATAAAAAATATACAAATAAAAAAGTTAACTAAATATATACTTTGCTTTGCAGAAATAATTATAAAAATTCATCAAAATTATAGGGAGTACTACTTATATGTATTTGCCTCGTTTTTACTAGTTTTGTTCAAAAATTGGACAATTTTATTCGAAACTTAATAAAATTCTACATATAAAAAAATTAATTAAAGATATACTTTGCTTGGAAGAAATATTTATAAAAATTCAACAAACATACAGGCAACAATTTATGTGCATTTGGAACGCCTTCACATGGCCTTCACAGTTTTTCTCAAAAAGTCCCAAATATTTCATAAAAATTCGTCAAGAATTATATTTAAACCACACACATACACACATATATATATATATATATATATATGTATATATCATTTATAATTGATCTATTATTCAATCAATTACCACTTCATCTACTATATATAATCCATTAACAACACTTTCTTTCTTCAAAGGAAATTAATCATAGAACGTTTTGTGGTGTTGTAATTCTTCTAAGTCTTTGATATTATATTGTTGAGAACATTATTAATTGTTTTCCTTGTACTATTAACCACAACATCATTACTTATCGAGTGCAAAGGGATAGTTGAAGAAATCGACAGCTATAACTCTTTAATGATTAATAGACTAATAATAGACCAGGATAATTCAAAATTTTGTATTAAATTGGTAAATATATTATATGCAAAAATTTATTTTAGCATTGTAAATGATACTAGAATTTGTGTATGTTATTTTGGTATAAAAATTCCAAAAATTCTAAATTTTATACAAATTATTTTAGACCTCCCTTTTTATACAAAGCCATGGAAGTCATATCAAATGAGGAAAATACAAGAGGCGCTTTTTTTAGTTTTGATTAATTTTTTTTAAAATTTAGTTAGACATTTCATGTTTTAGAAACGTAAATTGTGTATACAATTTTTTGTCGAATGATGTATTTTAATTTGTCTTAAAAAAAATTCGCAAAAGCTTTAGAGGCTATTGAAAACGAGAAAAAAGTCTAGCAAGTTTTTTGAACTTTGGTTATGTAAATATAAATATAAATTTTGTACGTGCAAAATATATAATATAGAGGAAATAATTTTTCTCTTGTATATATATATATATATATATATATATATATATATATATATCTAAAAGAATGTTTTAATCTCGATCCAAAAATATTTCTAACGGAACAAAATCAGAAGTGATCTGTCGGCTGTCAGAGCATTCTGACAAAAAAACATTCGAAATAAAAAAATATGGTATTCGATCTTATTAACAAATGTTATATGTAAATAATTATAATTTGGAGCACGTGCTTGTATTATAGACAGAGAGCTGGTGAGGCCGATTTAAAAAGTATTGTATATGAAAGAAATAAAAGTTATAAGTGCAGAAATACTTAAGACCAAAAGTACATAATTCAAAAAATCCATGATTTGAAAAATCCATAATTCCATAGATTCATTTTACTAGAAATTCATAATTTCAAAAGTTCATCGCTGAAGAAATTTATAATTCTAGAAACCTGTAACTTTAGAAAATCATAACTCAAGAAATTCATAACTCCATAAATCTGTAAAGTTTTGAATAAAACGACTTTGAACTAGATCTTTCATTTTCTTTAGCATTTAATAGAAAACTCGGGACATTTTTTGGTTTTTGTCAAATAACTCATAAATATATATGATTTCAAAAATCCATAGTTTCATGAATCTTACTCCGGAAATTTATATCTCCAAAAACAAAGAAGTTCAGTAATTTAGAATCCTTGAAATCCAGAAATTTACAACTATACAAATTTATAACTCCAGTAATTCTGGTAACCATAACTTGAAGAATACATAACACTAGAAATATAAAAGTTTATAAATCCACAAATTTATAACTATAAAAATCATAATTTTAGAAAACATTCATAATTCCCAAAATCCACATTTCTAAAGATCCATAATTCCAGAAATCTCTAATTTCAAAAATTCATAACTTTGAAAATTCATAATACTGAAAATCCATAACTTCGGGAATTCATAACTTTAAAAATCCATAATTCTAGAAATTTGTTAGTTCAAAAAATCATAAATTTGGAAATCCATAATACCAAAAATCCATAACTCCAGAAACCTATAATGCCAGAAATTCATAATTTTGAAAATCCGTAACTTCAGAAATTATTATTATTATTATTCAATTATTTCTAATAATGTTATATTGTTATATTTATTATTATCTGTTACTTATTGTTTTAATTCCACTTCATTGTTTTTCTAGTATTATTTTATTATTCAGAAATTTTATTTATTTTATTTATTAATTTTATTTTTATTATTAGTTGCTTTTATTGTATATTAAATCATCATATTACGGATATCATTTTAATGTAAATTCTATCCTTTGTACTATTATTTATTTTTTATAACTTCAGAAGTTTATAACACGATAAATTTGTAACTCCAAAAACCTATAACTTTATAAGAAATTTATAACTCCGGAAATCCATAACATCAAAAATTCATAATTTCAAAAATTCAAAACCCAAGAATTTCCAAAACTCTATATAAATAATGTAATAAAAGACACTTAAACGCAATTGTTTAAAATTGAGGTGCTTGTTATTAATATTTTAGTAAAATAAATATAAGCTCTTGCATTATTCTATATATTATTTTTTTTTAATTCCAATACAAGTTCTATGCATTATAATTGTACACGGTTTTTGGTGTAAATTCTTTTTAAAGTCGGCGCATATACTTTTTAGAATTTTTAAAATTGTTAAATTATAATAATACCTCAGGGTTTAACCTAAATATAAACAGAAATTTGTAATTTCATAAGTAACTCCAATTCATTTCATAACTCCAAAATTTTATAACTCTACAAATACATACCTTTAGAAATACATAATTTCAAAAATAAATATGCATTTGTATAACTAAAAGGTTCATTGAACTTGTAATGGAATTTAAAATATTTTTGATATATTTATATTTTATATAAATAATTTTATCGATAATAAATAAAATAAAATAATATAAATAAGATAAAGTACATTTTTATTTCAGTGTGCTTGTTTTGTTTAGTAAAGAGTGTTTGGTTTAGTGAAAACCTTATTAGAAAAAGTTGTGTTAAAACAAATTATTTATAGTAAATTCATCAGTATTGATGAATATTTTCTTTTGCTAAAATTTAATTATTTTATTATTTATATTATTCATTTAATGATTTCTAAAATTACAAAAGATTTCATAATTCTAGAAAAACATAATTCCAAAAATTCATAATTCCTTAAATTTGTACCTTCAGAAATTCATAACTTTAAAAATTCATTTCTCCAAAAATCCATAACACAAAACATTCATATTTTCGGAAATTCAGAAACCTAGAACTCCAAAAATTCTATTTAAAACCAATAAAAGACACTCAAACCCAATTGTAGAACTTATTATTAATATTTTAGTAAAATATTTACAAGCGCTATCATTATTTCATATATTATTTTTTCAATTTAAATACGAGTTCGATGCATTATAATAGTACACGATTTTTTGTGTAAATTCTTTTTAAAGGCGGCACATTTTTTCAGAATTATTAATTTAGAATTGTTATATTTAAGACCTTAGGGTTTAACCTAAATATGCAGATAGATAACTGAAGGGTCCATTGAACTTGTGAAAAAATTTCAAATATTTTGGCTGGAAAAAGTGCGGTTGAAACAGAACAATATATTGAGGACCAAAATTAAATTTTGTAACTATCAATATTAACTAAAATTTCTAGAATTTTAATACTTCAAATATCAACTGAGAATTTTAATGTAGCCTATGACCTAAGTTGGACATAAATGCATACAATGGGCAAATAAAATTTAAAATCGGTGCAGCAGTTTAGGAGTCTATTCCGGACAAACATCCTGATACATAAATATTTTCCCTGTATCAATTACCAATTACCGCGGCTTCCGCGTTATAAGAGGCGTGTCTCTCGTCTCATTTTTCATTTAAGAAATCGTATTCCAATAGGAATGAAAATAATAAAACTATATATAATTCCCGAGATTAGCATCTGCCCTGAATCACTTCTGGATACCTACCAAAGTACCTTCCTACTCTTCTATTCGATTCGATTCTGTTTCTTGTTCCCGACAACAATTAATAACAACAACATGCCCATGTTGTTTTAGTTGTAGTTGTTGTAGTTGTTGTAACGGTATCCCTTATTGATGGTCGTATAAATAAAATAACTATTTGTTGTGGCTGCTGCTGCAGCAGCCAAAGAACGAAGAAGAAAGAGCTGCTCTGCATTGTCTTAGAAATCGATGGTAATAATAGATAGAGGATGGACTTATATGGGAATGGTCAGATGTACAAAACCTTTTATTTTGAACACACATAATTAAGCCAAAGTTGGTCTTAATCGATTCAGAATGTCTTGAAACGTCGAGAAAACATAAAATTAGTTAATCGTAATTTTTTGCAAAACACATCAAACTTTTCCTTCGGGATGGACTTTGGTGTTAAATTCTGCATTTGTCTTCTGTACTAACCATTACTACTAGAGTTTGTCGGTTTTCAAAAACCAGTTTTAAAAACCGATTTTTTGGCGAAAATTATGGTATTCGAAAACCGGTTTTTTAGTGAAAAAAGTCGGTTTTCCCTGTATAAATGGAAAATGACAAATATAGCCAAATGTAAAAGATAGATGAAAGCGTTTTGATTCTTGAAATCATATCGTTTCAATAGCATTTTATATCTTATCAGTCTGCAATGGTTCCCAGAAAGGTTTTGTATATAATAATTTAGATTTTTATACCAGTGTATATATTAATTTTAATCAGCGTGACTTCTTCTTGAAGAAGTAACTTTCTCTACCCAAAATTAAAAAAAGTGTTTTAAACCACAAATTAAAGTGTTTAAAGAATCCACAAATTAAAGAACAAAAAACTTAGAATTATTATATCAGGCTTTAAAAACAATTTAGCATAATTTGGTCGCAAGTATGAGAGTATTTTCTATTTCAGGAAATTTAGTGAGTAAACAAAGGACACGTCTAAGTAGCAATTCGATAGACGTTCTCAGTTTTTTGAAGTAATATTTCATTAAACAAAAAAACAATTAGAATGTTTGAAATTAATTAATTAAAATTGCTGGGAACAGACAATACCCGAGTTTAGCTTAATTTTTAAAACTAAAATTGTTATTAACAAGTATGTATCACATGTATCTAATATTTTTTTTAATTGAATAATTTATTTTTATTTAAAAATGAATTATTTTTATTTATTCGAAAACTTTCCTTTCATATCATAAAAATATTTTCATTCATACATGTGAAAATGATGCATGAATAACGAATAATTATTTTCAAAGTTATTTAATCAAGATAAATTATTATTTTTTAGTTCTACTAATTAAAATTAAAATAATTTTGTTTACTATCTATAAAATTGAACAATAACTAAATTCAGTCCAATACTGCTCTAAATTACACTAAATTTGCGGATAAATTACATATAATATTCGAGCAAAAATTTATTTTTTATATAAAATTCGCAAAGCGGTTAAAACCGGTTTTTTAGTAAAATTAAAATTCGAAAACCGATTTTTTGAAATGTCGGTTTTTGTATAAACCCTAATTCCTACCATATTTGTATATATTTCTATTTATATCTGGAATATCTAGTTTTATTATTTATCCATTGTTCTGTATAAATCCTCCGAAGTAGCCTCCGGCTTCTTTATTGGTTTTATTAATTACACACAACTTGTTCTTCATCATCATGTTCTCTAGTTGTTTTAATATAATAGAAAACTAGAACATACGTTTGTTTCCATTTATTTATTTATTTTGCAAATGTGTATTGAAACGTTTGATATTTATCTATTGTGCCTGGTGGCTAAAATACAATACAGTTGAAAGATTTATTGTAATTTTTTCTCAATTTTGCTTCTATTTTATTTTAATGTAAAATATACCATTCATAATTTTTTTCGAATTATTATTATTAAAATCCATAAATCCAAACTTGAGAAATCCATAACTCAAACAATGAATAACTTCAAAAACTATAACTTGAGTAATCCGGCAATCCATAGCTTGAGAAATTTATAACTTCAGAAATCTATAACTCCAGAAATCTATAACTCTGGAATTCCATAACTCAACAAATCCATAATTTGAGAAATCCATAACTCCAAAAAATCATTTTTTCTGATATCCATAACTCCAGAAATTCATAACTAGAAAGATTCAAAACTCTAGAAATCCATAACTTTATAAATCTGTAATTCCAGAAATTCAAAAATCCAAAATTTTAAATAATTTTAACTACAGAAATCAAGTAATACAAAAAGCCATGATTTAAAGAATATTTAATTTGAAAAACCATAATTTTTATATAATATATAACTCGCAATATTTATAATTCCAGAAATCTAAAACTCTAGAAATCTATTCATCCAAAAATGATAAATTTAAAAATCAAAAAACTTGTAACTTTAAAAAAACATAAATCCAAAAATTTTATAATTTCTGAAAAACCTAATTTTATTCATCCATAACGTAATTTATACATAAGTTGGAAAATCCAAAATTTATAATTCTGGAAATTCATATCTCTGGAAATTTATAACTTTGGAAATTTATAACCTTGAAAATTTATAACTTCAGGAATCCACAATTCCAAAAATCCATAAATCCAAAAATTCATGAGTTTCAAAATTCATAACTCTGTAAGTTTATATTTCTGAAAATTCTCTGCTCTAGAAATTCATAACTCTGATAGTCCATAACTCTGAAAATCTATAACTCTGAAAATCCATAACTCTGAAAATCCATAACTCTGAAAATCCATAACTCTGAAAATCCATAACTCTGAAAATCCATAACTCTGAAAATCCATAACTCTGAAAATTCATAACTCTGCAAATTTATTAATCTGGAAATTTATAGCTCTGGCAATCCATAACTCTGGAAATTCATAACCTTGAAAACCTGTAATTCCAGAAATCCATAATTCCAAAAATCGCTAAGTTTGAAAATAATTCATGAAATCCGTAACTCTCTATTTATCTGGAAATTCATAGCTCTGGAAATCCTTAACTCCAGATAATTATAACTCTGGAAATTTATAACTCTGGAAATTCATAACCTTGAAAATGTATAACGTTAGGATTCCACTATTCCAAAAATCCAGAGCTCCAGAAATCTCTAAGTTTGAGAATTCATAATTCTGGAAAATTATAAATCTGGAAATTCTCAGCTTTGGAAATTCGTAACACTAGAAATTTATATCTCTGAAAATCTATAACTCCAGAAATTCACATCCCAAAAAATCCAGAGCTCCAGAAATCCATGTTAAAAATCCACAACATTATAAAGTCTTAAGAAATTATTCAATAAGTAAATATTGTGAATTTTATATCGAAAGAAAAAAAACAACTACTGAGTTGTTTTTTCCAACATGCCAATGTAGTATACAATGTCCCTTCTCGGCGGACTATTGTAAATTCATTAAATTTACTGAATGTCCTTTACTGGACAGTTGTAAATAAAAGAGTTAATTATAAAGTCTATTCCAAATTTTTTCCAAAAAAATTCCAACTATTTCCGAGTTCCAGAAATCTTGTCTCGCCTTTTACGAGTTCCTTACAATATTGTGCATTAAAATATTATTTATCACGTCATCATAAAATATAATTTATTTGTTGGCATCATCTTCTTCAGCATTTACCTTTTACCACTCGGGGCGGACAATAGACCAGGATTCGGTGGAAAATCTTCAAACAAGTAACAGAACCAGCTTATATTTAATACAAACCTAATCAGGAGACTGATAAAATTGCAGATAGAAGCAGACTCATATAAATCTTACCAAGGGATTTATACTTATTGCACATAATTGAATTTGAAGCCGGTAGGCCAAATCTGCATTTGACCCGGAGCTATCGTCTATTTTAGGTTAAGCGTCATGAGACCGTACCGGCTTGGCTGGGAAAACTGTTTAAATCGAATGTAATAAAATAAGGGTTTTGAAAATGATAAAAACATAATACTAGGTACTCAGATTATTAATTTGAAATTAATTGAATTACAATAATTATACTCAAAAGTAATTTAAATGAAATTAACAATTTTGTGAGTAAAATGCATTATATTTTGTAGTACATACAGGTTACTAGGGAATGCAATACCGATGGAAAATTTCAATACCGGTATTTCGGTAATTTTTTATTTTAAAACCGGAATACCGGTAAATTACCGGTATTTTTATTATCTTAAACAAACGTAAACAAAATTGAAAGTTACTAGTACAAATATTAAAAAAATGTATATACAACTACAACTATATTCAACTAAACAATAAAATAAAACAATAAGTTTATTTTTGAAATAATAATTTAACAAAATTATATCCAATTTAATTAATTCATTATCACTATCAAGTTTATTGAGTACTTTTCACCAATAACAAACTTATGAGTAAGAAAGACCAAAAACTCATAAAAGATCATATTACATTATAATAGTAAACTGTATTGTCTATATCCGATGTGTTAAATTAGCATAATCTCCAATATTTTAAAAAAAATTCTACACTAATTTAAGAGCGGATACTTTGTCGAGATAAATAATAAGATAGTATAATTGTTGAGTATTGTTAATTAAAATAATTTGATGCCTTTATAACTTCGAAACATTTTCGAAAAATAATATTTTATAATTGTAATAAGAAGCAAACATATTTAGTAATTATCATAATTATTATGTATAAAGTTAGAAAAAAATAAAGATTACGCAAGGATAATCTGTATTATATAAAATATTTTGACGCAAATATCACTTAAAAATTCGTTACATAAGATGAAACAAACATCATTATCTATCAGTCCAATTCTATTTATTGTAACACGATATGAAGCCCTTTGGAAAGCAATAAATATTCAGTTTAATGACGAATTGAGATAATATTTGACATTTGTTTATCCTATAGAATCACTTGAAGCTGTTTATGCGATTATATAGTTATATTTGTTCCGAGAAATTTAAACTTTAGTGTATTATGTATCAAATAGCGCTTATGTAAAAATACCGAAAATACCGGTATTTGTAGGGTAATTACCGGTAAAATACCGCCGAAAAATGGGGCGGTTTACCGGTAATTCGGTATACCGGTATACCGGTATTGCATTTCCTACAGGTTACATTTTGTAGTACTAGATAATAAGAAAAAGACATATTTTGGCTTAGGAGTATAGATACGTCACCAGCTCTTTGTCTATCCTTTACCTTCGTATTATTAAACATTGCCCTGGGGTCTTTTATATCCCCTATTTCTTCTATTCCACCATTTGTCTATAAATATGGATAAATGATGGATCTATTGGGTACAATCTTCTTCCTTCTTGGCACTTTTACACCATCTGAAGAATAGTCGGTTGTCTTACAACTATTTTATTAGACAGTTCTTGTTCTTCAAGAGATAATGATGGCGAAAAAGGCGACTAATTTATGACTATTTCGACACAAGACAATGCTCTGATGTGCACGATTGGTGAGCAGAATTTATTGGGTCGATGGAAAATGCAAGATTGTATGTGTTGGAGAAGAGTAAAATAGGTTTGAGAAGAAAGACATTAGATTTAATATATTTAACATTTTAGTTTTTATATGCTTAATATATCTAATATTTTTTATTCGCGATTGGTAATGTTTTTTACTCTACAAGTCGGTGACTAATTTTGCTGGATGTCTATGAAATATCTTTGGAATATTTGGTAGTTGTTAGTTTCTACAAGCCTCTAATATTTTACAGGATCACTTTGTTGTATTTGTCATATAAGTGTACAGAATTGCAATAACATATCTGAATAAATATATTTGAATAAAAAGTTAAAATTTACTTTCATAATTGTTTACTACAACTAAGTTATGTTCTTATATATAAAATATTGTTAGTAACTAATTCGTTATCCACAGGCCTCTAATATTTTACAGGATTACTCCTAAATATTCTTTGTGTGAATGTGCAAAACTACAATAAAAGTTTAGAAGAAACAATACTAAAAATTTAGCTTTTTTTTTCAAAAAATATGCTCAAAGACTTGCCATAACTTACTAATATCTATTATGTAAATTTACGTTAAATATTTTTTTATAATTAGCTCGCTTTTCATTGGACTCTAATATTTTACAGGATTATGTCTGAATACCTATTAAGTTATGGTAATATTTTTCGAAAACATTCCTTTAAAAATAGATTAAAAATTAGACATTTGAAAACAAAATCGCTGCAATCAATTTAAATGTACAATAAAATACAAAATTGTTCATAAACTAAATGGGAATGGGATGTTTTTTTATAATTTATGCATTTTGCACAAGCCTCTAATATTTTACAAAATCATTTTCCAGTATCAGCTGTATAAATTCACGAGATTTTTTAAAAAAAACTTGGAATATAAACTAATAAAAATATTTACAATTGACTGAAACAACTCGAAATTTCAATAAACTACATGGCGTTATGTTCTTTTACACTAAATATTTTTTTATAATTAGCTCGTTTACCACAGGCCTATAATATTTTACAGGACAACTCTAGAATATTTACTATAAAAGTGCACAAAATTTCAATAAAATTGTGTCATAAATAAACCAAAAATTTAACATTTTATAAAAAGAACTCGCTGGATTAGAAGATACTAATCAAGCAAATTGCCTTAGATTTTTTAAACTAAAAATTTTTTTTAAAACAACTCCTTGTCCACAAGCCTCTAATGTTTTACAGAATCACTAATTAATATTTAATGTATAATTGTATTAAATTTTAGTACAATATTTTGATAAATCAACTCACAAAAAAATAATATATATGACAAAGATGACGAAAGTACCAAAAATATAGGGCTCGCTGTGTTCTTTGTTGAGGACATATTTCTTTATAAATAAATGGATTCTCACAGGGCTCTAATATTTCACAAGATTAATCTTAAATACTCAATATATAAGTTTACTAAATTTCAATTAAATTCCTTTGAAAATAAACCATAAAATTGGTATTTGTCAGAAAAAAAACACCATAATTAACTGGAAAGACTTTATGAACCAAAACAGTATATAATTTTTTATAAATCACTCGTATGTCACAAGCCTCTAATATTTTACAGAATTACTTTTACATATTAACTTCACTCGTATACAAAATTTCAAAAAAATCAATGATAAATAAAGTAGATATTAGCAATATTCCACTACAAAAATCCTATGTTGATTATAACAAACTGATACGTCTCGTGTCCTATCATAGTAAATATTTTTTTGCAGTTAACTTGATTTTCACAGGCCTCTAATATTTCACAAGATAGCTCTTGAATACCTAGTGTATACTTGTACAAGGATTTATGTAAATATTTTTAAAAATAAATATTATAAACGTATTTCCAAACCACACAAACTCAATTCTGCAAAAAAAATCTGACGCTGACTTTTAGCGTCAAAAAACACCGGTAAAAATACTTAAAAAATATAACGCATATGTAAAATACATAAATTAAAGTCTTAAAAACATCATGATAACTTAATAAAATTTCCCAAAAATTTTTTCAACCCATTTATCCAACTTTGTATCAACCTTATCCATTACAACTAATAACGACTCGAAGATCAAAATCCAAAACCAGTTTTCTAAAGACCTTTACACACGTCTCCGGTATTATTATTACTACTAAGAACGTGTTAACTCGATAGTAGATGATGACCAATTATTATTTATCACTTTTGCATTTCTCTTTGTAATTGTAGACCCTGTCGAGAGGTCTCTGACCTTCACTATTGAGTCATTTTTAATAATGAAGATGCACCGACATGGTAATTTATATATACATGTTGTTATAAATTTGCATAAATGTTCAGAATAAATTAGTTTGTACATTGTTAATAAGAGGACTGAGGGTACAGTATTATTTTGGGAGGATTAAGGAGTGATTTTGTAAAATATTAGAGGCTTGTGGTATTTGAGGTGATTATGAAAAAATATTTTGTTAATAAAGGACACAGGGAGTTTTTTGTTTTTGGTATTGTAAGTCCTTTTTGTAAATTTTTTGTGAGTTGATTTGTGAAAATTTTTGATTGAAAGTTTGTACAGTCATAGAGTAAATATTCAAGAGTGATCCTGTAAAATATTAGAGCCCTATGAGAATTCATTTATCAATAAAAAAATATTTAGTCTACAAAGAATATAGCGAGCTGTTTGTTTTTGGTATTTCAAGTCATCGTTGTCAAATTTATTATTTTTTGTGAGTTTATTTTTAAAAATATTTTACTGAAATTTAGTTCAATTATACATCAAATATTAATAAGTGATGCTGTAAAATATTAGAGGCTTGTGGACAATGAGTTAATTTTAAAAAATTGTTTAGTGTAAAAGAACATAAGACCTTTATACATTTATAAGTATCTCGAGTCTTAATATGTTTTTAGTATATAAGATGTCAAATATGTGGTTTATTTATCAAGATATATTATTGAAATTCTGTACACTTATACAGTATGTATTTAAAAATGATCCTGTAAAATATTAGAGGCTTGTGGTCAACGAGTTAATTATAAAAAAATATTTTATATGTAAGCGCATAGGGCTAATTAGCCCTAGTAATCAAATGTGGTTACTCTTTAAATAAAATGTTAATTTTATTATTTATTTTTCAAAGAATTTTATTCAAATTTTGTACACTCATATAGTGAACATTCAAGAAGAATTCTGTTAAATATTAGAGGCTTGTGGTCAACCAGTTGATTATAAAAAAATATTTTATATGAAAGAACATAGGGTCAGTTTTCCTAGTAGTCAATTTTGGTTACTCTATAGATTAAATGTTGAATTTATAATTTATTTTTCAAAGAATTTCATTCAAATTTTGTACATGCATATATTAAATATTTAAGAATGATTTTGTAGAATAAAATACAAGTCAATTATTAAAAAATATTTTATATAAAAAAACATTAAGCCACTTAGTCTTAATAATGAATTGTGGTTACTCTTTAAATAAAATATCAATTATCTAGTTTATTTATTAGTTTTTTTTCAAAGAAATAAATACTATAGAGTAAATTTGTGAAATATTAGAGTCCTGTAAAAAACAAGTAAAATATAAAAAATATTTAGTCTAAAAACATCAATTTTTGGTAATGCACGACCAAGTCAATTGTTTTTCTGAATTAAATGCTAAATTTCTTATTTATTTGTTGAGATATGTTATTGAAACTTTGTACAGTTATTAAATGAATATTTAAGAGCTATCCTGTAGAGTATTAGAGGCTTGTGAGCAACAAGAAAATTATAAAAAAAATTTAGTCTAAAAACATCAATTTTTGGTAATACACGTTAAAGAAAATTGTTCTTTCAAATAAAATGCTAAATTTCGTATTTATTTGTTGAGAAATTTCATTGAAACTTTGTACAGTTGTTAAATTTTTAAGAGTAATCTTGTAAAATATTAGAGGCTTGTGAAAAACTAGTTAATTTAACAAAAATATAGTTTATAAAAATAAATTTATTTATTAAATTACACATAACTTTTAAACCGATTGTTCAAAATACATAGTATATTTGGAAAATTTATTTAAAATTCAATTTTCAAAAACATTGTCTATTACCAAAATACTCTACAACAACTCGGTATACCCATAAATTGCAATTGAAAATTATCAATTTTTTATTATCATTTTTCAACGGTACTTCTTTCGTGTCGAGTATTCGAATGACATAAAATAAAAGTGCAAGATAAAAAAAATAAATAAATAAAAACAAGACATCAAAGATATCTTGAAGCTGAAGAAATGTTAAATAAAAAAAAAGAAAAAACATTTATTAATCAGGCCAATTCCGCAACTTGCATTCCTGGTGACAAGTTCTTATAAGAATTCCGAATTCCTTTCCGAACCAGTTAGAGACGATATTGATAAAATATTATTTTGTATGAGAAATGGATAAGAGATTTATTTGAATTTATGGTTTTGGGTTTAATTGAAACATTGATGAACTAAAAAAAATTAAAAAAATGCTATTTTAAATGTTTTTTTGGAAGATTTTGGAAACGTATGTTTTAGTCTGCTTGAAAGACTGAATTTCAGGATTTTTACTGTAAGTTTTTAACATTATAATATATATAAAACCTATATTAGATGAATTGACACTAAATAAAATTTTCTATGAAATAGTGTATATTGAAATTTTATAAAGTTTTAAATAATATTTTTATAGAGCCTGCAAAACAGGTAGTCTAAAAAATTGACTTTAATTTGTTGCATTGTCGGTGGCACTTTTTTAGTTTTAGTTTTAGTTTAATTTTGACTCTATAACTTATTTTTTGTAAAAACCAGATAAAAATTGTGTTAGGTGATGATAAACTAGATAAAATTTACTATAGAATGTTGTATTTAGAATTTCAACAAAATCTTCAAGAACGTTTGTATATACTTTACAAAACAAAACATTCTATGAGTACAACTTTGAACTTCATTCCCAAAAGGCTAGAATGACACTTTTTCAGTTTCTGATTTATACAGATAAATACAATATTAGACAAAAAGAAACCAGATAAAATTCTCCTTAAACTATATATACTATATTTTACAAAAATGTTATAAGAACCTTGCAAATTCATTTCTAAACTTATTAACTTCCCGTAGGGTAAGTTATTGTAATGGGCCGAAAATCGGAATTGAAAATTTTTACATTTCTCGACGTTTTGAAGGTTTCTGAACGTTTTGGCATACCTCAGAAAAAATGGATGTGTGTGAGTGTGTGTGTGTGTGTATGTATGTGTGGATACAAATTTCCAGTCACGTTTTAGGGCGCACGGATCAACCGATTTGAATGGTTCAAAAAACATTCGATTCCTATTGATAAGGAAAAGAGCTGATTAGTTTTTGGCAAAGGCAGGTCCAGCCGTTTCGGGGATACGGAGCAAAGAGTGCAGAAAATAGAAATCGAATTTTTGAGAGAACGGAGTATCCGATTTGAATGATCTAAAAAACATTCAATTAGTAATGATTGGGAGAAGTGTTTATTAGTTTTTCGCAAAGGCAGGCCCAGCCATTTCGAAGATACGGAGCTAAATATGTAAAAAATGGCAGTTTTTGAAAGAACTAAGCGTCCGATTTAAATGATTCAAAGAACTTTCTGCTTGTCTTAACAAAATAATTTATTTTGGAAAAAAAAATTTTGTTCCATTTTTTTTTTTTTTTTTAGTTTTTTGTATATCGAAAATATTTCAGATTTTATTTTATTATTTTATATTAGACAATGATACTATATTTATAATAATCTATTTGGAAACATTCAGTATTCAACGGGAAGTTCCAGCAATTTGCCTTAAGGCACGATGCCATAATTGCCTCAAGACAGAATTCCACTTACAGCTAGTTTATATCTACTTTTACTAAACAACTATTCTTCCTGATCCATCAACCTCTTCACTTACAATTTTTCCCATTTTCCAAAATCATAAAACATTGGAAATAGTATATAATAATTCTATATAATTACAAATGTGATTTTTGACGAAATAATCAAGAATTCAAGACTTAGCTTACTTTAAATAACATGTAAAACGTTGAAAGAGCGTTTTAGCAATTATTTTAATGGCTTGTAATTACCGTGTCATATATGTAATTATTACATGAAAGATTTTTTGTGCCGTTGGATGGATTTATTATGGTCTGTTTATAATTAAATAAATTAATATACCATAGTCTATGCAGACGGGGATTATAAAATTATAATAATATGCGGTTTTGCATAATATTTTGCTAGAGGTAAAGGAAAACGTCGATGAAAATGATGCACAGGTTGTAATGTGTTTTTTAGGAATATAGCTAATATATTGTTTTTGTAATGGATAACAGTTTATAGAAAATTTTATGTAGATTTTATTATTCTAAGGTTGTTTTTATCTATATAAATCCTGTAAAAAGTTATAGAGTCTGAAAAAGTGTCATTTTAGCCTACTGGGAATAAAGTTTAAATTTGTACTCGTTGAATGTTCTGTTTTGGAGCGCCTATACAAATGTTAAAAAACATTTTATTAAAATTCTAAATACAACATTTTATAGTAAATTCTATTCAGTTTATTCTTGTCCAATACAATTTTTATCTAAATTAATCCAGAAAAAAGTTATAGAGTCAAAACTAAAAAGTGTAATTCCACCCTACTAGTAATGACGTCTAAAGTTGTACTCGCAAAAAGCTCTGTTTTCTAGCTCTTATAAAAACGTTAATAAAAGATTTATTAAAATTGTAAGTATAAGGATTTATAGTAAATTATATCTACATTAATTCATTCTAAAACTACATTTTACTATCTTTGTCCTAAAAAAAATTACAAGCCCAAAACTAAAAGAATAACCGTAGTTTTTATCTTCGTTCAAGCTAATACGTAAATGAATTAGTTGTCGTATGACCGCTTTGTAGAAGCTATAAATCTTGCACAATTTTTTTCGTAAAAAATTAAAATACGCCAATGTACAGACAACTTTGTTTAGATTTTTTATTTCTCAAATAATATTCTATTATCTTCATCCTAAAAAAAATTACAAGCCCAAAACCAAACTAGTTGGTTTGGTATTTAGCCTTGAGGCAAGTTACATGAACTTCCCGATATGTGTAAATAATTGACTTAATAAAAAAAAATGTGTAAATAATATACTTCATCAATCCTACTTTAAGAAAACGATAATAATTTTAGTAAAGTTTGACGAATTTTTAAAATTAAACTACTTGTCGTAAGGCCGTAATATTACAGTGAGTTCTATAAGACCATGATGTATATCGCCAAAAAAAGTTCCATGAAAATCGGCTTAAATTTTTTTTTCAACAGTTCATTACAAGAAAACGGCTCGGTAGATTTTCACCTAAAATTAATCAGTACCATTCCCAACTTATATCTTTCGAACAGTTTTTGATTTTTTAAAATCGGTTCGGTAGGATGAGCTTAAATGTGGACGAAAATTTAACACTTTTTTTCAAATTGCAAAGAAACGGCTTGGCAGATTGTCGCACAAAACTGACAAACGATAGTGCTCACCAAAATACATCAAATGGCTTTTAAATTTCTGAAATCGGTTCAGGCGCTTTTGAGAAAACGTCGATCAAAAGTCTAATTTTGACAAATGTCAAAAAAACTATACCAATTCTTGCGAACTTTGACGAATTTTTAAAGCTAAACGAGTTGTCGTAGGGCCGTAATATTTTAGTATGACCTAGAAAACTATGGTATCTACCGTCAAAAAAAAAATCATAAAAATCGTCGAATTTTTTTTGTTTGAAACGTTATTACAAGAAAACGGCTTGGCCGATCTTTACCAAAAACTAATCAGCACGATTCCCAACCAATATCTATCGAATGGTTTTTGAATTTTCAGAATCGATTCAGAATTGCGGGCTAAAACGTGGGCAAAAAATTTTTCACTTTTCTGCAATTTACAAAGAAACGGCCCGGCCGATCGCCGCACAAAACTCAGAGACGATAGTCCTCATCGAGATACATCAAATGGCTTTTAAATTTTTGAAATCGGTCCAGCCGTTTTGGAGAAAACGTCGATTTACGGCAAAAAATCTGTTCACACACACACACACACACACACACACATACTTTTTCCAAATTTGGTCTCATTCGATTCAGAATGGTTCAAAACGTCGAGAAAACATAAAATTAGCGAATCAGATTTTTTTATGAAAACATAAACTTCTCCTTCGGGAAGTTAAAAAATATCTGTGTCTTTTACTATCAAACCTGAATCCTTTAATAGAGTCTTCTTCTCGGAGCGGAATATTTTAGCATTTATTAAAACTAGAAATGCATAAATATGAATCGAATTACGTTGCTTATATGTTAATTTCGACATTGCTAATTATTATTCGCAAATGTTTGCATTTGCTTTTGCGAGCAATTATTCAGAAATTATTATTCAGAGAAATAAAGCCATCCGTCCGAATGACCGTCTGTTTAATATTTATATGCACAGATTTAATTTTATGCTTTAGTAATTATTATTTTGACTTGAATTTAATAGGTAATTATTTATAGTAAAAGGATCGAGATAAATTTCTTAATTAAATACGTTTTTGGTAAGAAATTTTGAAGAGACAGTTGTGTATGTATATATTCATTTTGTGGAGGTCTTAGCACTTCTACAACTTTTATACAAAAATATAAATTTGTTTTATTCCAAACTTTTATATCAGAGTTTGTATAACTGTTGGCATGGAATCGTAGTAAATTTTATATAGTTTTTCCTTATGTAACTGAAAAGGTTTACCCTGACATTTCTGAGTTATTTGACAAAAACCAAAAAAATGTCCCGAATTTTCTATTAAATCCTAAAGAAAATGAAGAATCGAATTCAAAGTCGTTTTAATAATAAAGTTATATATACAAATATTTTTCTATCATTTATCTAAATATTATTTCTTTTTTCAAGGCTATCGATTAAAATAATTAAAATGACTAGTTCGATTGATATTTTGCAATCGTGTCGATACAAAATCGATTAAACAATAAATGATTCATAACAAGATTTCGTCAATAACAATAAAATCGTTGTCTGCATCGATAAATAACACTTTCTAATAAATTATTTGATTGAATCGATAATGCAGAAA
Organism: Ctenocephalides felis; assembly: GCF_003426905.1. NCBI lineage: Eukaryota > Metazoa > Arthropoda > Insecta > Siphonaptera > Pulicidae > Ctenocephalides > Ctenocephalides felis. The sequence goes on along the minus strand of NW_020537758.1, from coordinate 4,495,477 downwards.
TAATACCATGATTGTAATAAATTATTAGTCATAAATAATTTTTCTTCACCAGTAAAGAAATATAAAAATGCTTTAAGAGTCTATCCACACTTTGTTCTGATTTTTGTCTAAATCTCAAATTTAATCAAAAAATTCAAAATTACAATGATGCCAAATTAAAATAGACACGTTAAAGTATATCTTGTATGAGTTTTATTATCGTACTACCTTTCCTTATATTTTTATTTATTTTTCCAAATGTCATTTTGTTCGTGAGCCGTCATCAATAAAAATCAGGTCATTTACATCGATCATCGGTATCTATTTTCGAACTAATTAGATCGATAACTGGTATGATGTGAATAAATTACGAAATAACGACATGTCCAAAGTTTTTGCAACAACACTATCAATCAAACGATAAAATAAAATAAAATAAAATGTCGAAGAAAACGATCGAGATTAATTATCCAGAAGAACAAATTTAATATGTAGAAATATATATGTATATATATATATTTTTGAATAGTCTTGAATTTGATGTTGATATATATGTTTAATTTGAGTTTAATAATCGGGCGTAACATCAATAAAAATAGTATGAGTTTTTTTAAAAACTTATTTATTTAAAATCCATACGTTTCGGCTAGCATCTTAGCCATCATTCAGTGGTAATCAAGTTAACTATAAAAATTGAAACTAAATAAATATATATATATATATATATATATATATATATATATATATTCGTATATATGGATATGTCATTTGAAATCTAGATATGTAAGTCGAACTCGTGTAATTAATCATGTTGCAAACAGTACACTTTTTAAGTCCGTTTTAATTTATTTATATCTAAAAACTTTGTAATAATATTACTTATAAAAATTAATTAATTAAATTAGTATAATAAATATTGGATAATTTAAATATAATGTAAATTAATAGTTTATTCAATTTTTTTTAATACATTTTTTTAGAAAAAATAGTATATTTTTACTTTTATCTTTATAAACGGAATTTTCACGGTTTTTGTATGAATTGTACTTTAATTTAATTAAACAAACTAAAATTGTTTATATTCCTCTACAATTAAAATATTTAATAAACAATTCATAAACTAAACAACTTTTACACTGTCCTTGCAAATAAAATTTAATAAAGATTGTTCTTGGTTTTTATGGTTTAATTTAATATCTAATTTTTATTTTTTTATTTGTAAATTATGAAATTCAAAATAAAAATTAGCTCAATTTATATATTGTACCTAATAACGAATACTAAATTTGTCTTGAAAATTTTAATATAATTATAATAATTGTAATTATTGATTTGAAAATAAAGAACAAATTAAACATAGTACAATTGATTTTTATCTTTAATACATTTAAAATATTTATTAGTAATTTATAAATACTTTAACTTTTAAATACAATTCTCATTGTTTGATAGCAGATATGTTTGTTTTGAAACAAAAAATGATATCTTTATTGCTAAAAACTTTTATCAATAAATTTTAAATAAATATAAGGAATTTGACTAATATCAGGTCTGTGCTATTAAAAACTGGTAAATAAAAATAAATTATGAACAAACAATGAAATTCATGTAGTTAATAGGTTGTCAAATATCTCCCTTCCGCCTTTTTGTATTATAAACCAAGAGCAAAAAAGTGGAAGGGAGATATTTGACAACCTAATATTTATAATTGTTTATTTTTTGTTGCAGATCCAAATCTGAAGAAAGGTGCAGAAAATTATTGTAAGTATATGTATATTTAAATATATTATACAAAAAACTTTATTTATTTTTTATTTTTTTCAACTTTGTTCAGTTTGGGACTTGGAGGTCCAGCGGGTGTCCTTTTGCATCTCCTACTGGCCTGCTAAGTCCCAAGTCAAATAAAGTTAAATCTTCGATTAAAAACTAATGGTATTAAAATATATTCTACACTAAAAATATAGATTTAAAATCAAACATTAATAATTTAGTCTAAAAATTAAACTAAAAAGATTTAAAAAAACTCAGAGGTCCTCAAAACGCATACAAAAGTTTTTAAATATAAGATTTATAGTACTCCAAGGGTTAGAGTTTTTATTTGACCTTACAATTTTCTATCTAAATTTCGCTCTATTTCCACTTGACTGTCCAACCATAAATAAAATGATGTCTTGTATGTATTTATTACTATGAAATGTGATATGGTGCGAATTTTTGTTGCCTTCATGACCCCTACGAGGGCATTTGTACCTCCGGGCTAATTGTAAGAATAATTTAAGACCGTCATGAAAAGCAGTTGTGAACGAATTACAGAGCCGGATCGAAATTAAATTGTAATAAAAATTTATAAAAAACTAATTCAAAACATACTTTATTTGGTTTCCAAGTTAAATTGTAGAAGAAGAGAAGTTGTCATGAAGAGAAGTTGTGAACGAATTACAGAGCCGGATCGTAATTAAATTGTATTAAAAATTTATAAAAAAATAATTCAAAACATACTTTATTTGGTTTCCAAGTTAAATTGTAGATTACTACTGGATTGAATCAGAATTATTTTAGGAGATAATCTTATCAAAACGTAAGAATTTGTTGAGAAAAAATGTTACGAGAAAAAGGAATACTCTACTACCTTCAATTTTAATCTAATAAAGATGATTTAGTATTTTCTATTATTTATATTACTATTTTCTATTACATGAATACTAATTATAACTATCTTTAAATATGTAATTATAAACAAAAATTATAAAATAGTTTTGATGTACAGAAATCTAAATAGAAAATAGTCAAATTAGAGTCATACATTTTTTATGGAATTCTACTTGTCTTTAGAAAGATTTACAGACTTATCACTTTAAAAATATTTAAAGAATTTTGTAAATCTCAAAGATCCTGAAACAATACACTTTGGCAAGGGTCTTCTAAAAAAGTTTTGGAAAAGTTGGTCAAATAAATGATCAATTATTACAGATTGTCCTCTATCCTCTCTGTCTCGAGGAAGATCTTGAAAGATTTACAGATCTATCACTTTAGAAATATTTAAAGAATTCTGTAGATCTCAAAGATCCTGAAACAATACACTTTGGCAAAGGTTTTCTAAGAAAGTTTTGGAAAAGTTGATCAATAAAATGATCAATTATTACAGATCTTCCTCTATCCTCTCTGTCTCGAGGAAGATCTTTCTCTCTAAGAAAGTAGGCGGACAAGATCTAGAAATTCCCTCGGGATAGAAAATAGGAAGAGTCCAGTTTTGTTTCAACTTTTGTTTTTATTTTGTTGCCAAAGACGCGCCACCTGTCGTCTCAAGTCGCCAGATAAGATTTTAATCAAGCGCGAAGTAAAGAGACACCTAGTGCAAATAATTCCTTTTGGGACGAAAGGAAAATAGTGGGAGATTTAGTAGAAAATATATTTATATATATAGATATATATATATATATATATATATATATATATATAAGGTATAAACTCAAAAACTACTGAACTGATATTAAATTTAATTTGCTCCTCTCGTGTAATTATAATAAACTTGAACGCTTGTTTATAGTAAGGACCTTAATTTACTGTATTTAATTGGCAACTAATTTTGATATACACACAAATTTGCAATAATATATAGAAATCAATCAGTGTCAAAAATCAAATATTTTTGGTCAATTTGTAAATAAATGTATATACTAAATTAATCGAAAATTTATAGCAAAATAAATCAAAAAGACTATAGTGTAGTAAATGTACCATGATGTGGACATATTAAACATAAAACAGGTTAAAATATCAATAAGAAGAGGAACACCATAAAATATTAAAACCAATAAATTGAATATTACGTAAAGACATTTATTAATCTGACATTTTTTAATTTATGTTTTAAAAAATAGTCTTAATTCTTGTAAACTTGGAGCAATTGTGTCTTCATTTGTGATTGTAGTCTCAAAATTGTTATTCTCGGTTACATTTCCAAAGCTAGGATTTTTTTCTGAGTTTTGAGGTAATTTTTAAGATTTTATAAACAACAAAACTATAGTAATATTGTAGAAATAAATGGCAAAATTTACAAAAAACCACTTATCATTGTTTGACATCGAAAACATTTGAACTGTCATCTGCTAGAAATGTCGATTCACTTGAAATTTGAATTTAGCTGAAATTCTGAGCCTAGATAATATTAGAATATAATATATAAGTAAAATGTAATGTAAAAATGTTACATTATTATTGCCAAAAAGCAGCCGAGATGTGTCAGAAATTAAAATAATATAAGATACAGTCAACTGTATATATTTGGCAGATGATATTATAATTCAGTTTAATAATAAGTACAAAATTACATATAAATTATTTTTTTAAACTTATGCATGTCGCATTTTGGTTTACTTTACCTTAAATTATTTACGAATACAAAAAATATTTCTACTTATTACAAAAATGATTTAGAATTTTGTTTCATGTGTCAAAAATTCATTTGTTTGGCATTGCATATGGAATATTTAGCAAGTTGATCTTAGATTGAAGAAGTAGATTTTACAAATTAATTCACCTAAGATTTGAACATAAACAATAATGTCTATTAAATTATTAGTAAAAAAAATGTACTTTAGAAATTATATTTGCCAAAAATCAACTAATATATTGTACGAGATTATGAAAATTATAGACTAGATTATTGAAGCAATTACATTGTGTGGTAAAATCAAGTGTGATATTTTTTCTTTATTGCAGATACTATATTATTTTATTCTGAATTTCTTATATGCTTATGCTAAGACCATAAATGAATCACAAAACTAGGACATCAAATAGGATATTAAAAAGTATAAGATAGAATATAAAAAAAATTCGAGCTTTTGAATTGTAGACGTGGGTACAGGACAACGTCTGTCGGGTCATCTAGTATATATATATATATATATATTTCTACTAGACCTTCGTCTATTTAATTTTTTGACTCCAGGGCGGCATTTCAATCTCGAGGCGTCCAACTCGGGCGGACGTTGCGGAAATTTATACCGTAACAGGATATTTATACACCTATATATATATATATATATATATATATATATATATATATCGTGGCGAGAGATAAAACAACGGCTAATTGTCTGGTACAGAGATATCTTTTATATTTATTGCACCTTGCAGGTAACAAGAAACGTTTTCTGATACATTTAACACACTTAGGAGGAAACATCACACCGTGGAAACAAATCGAGATGTAATACGGAAAAAATATGTTGAAATATTTTTTTTTTTAAGTTTTTAAGTTTTTTAATACTTTTGTTTCCATGTCAGTCATATACGAGGTCTGTTCAAAAAGTACCCGGAATTACTAATAATTAAATTTCGCGAGTCTGGAGTGTCTGATTGTCAAAATTTTTTTTTTATTGTGTTGGTATACATGCCCCTAAAGTATGATGAAATTTTCAGCTATATTCACTGTTTACTTTGTCTGTGGTAGTCGCTAAGGTTCGACGTGTTTTTCTGAGCTCGGCGATTTTTACAATGGAAGAATTGAAAAGTCAAAGAATTTGTATTAAATTTTGCGTAAAAAATGAAATAAAGTGTTGCAAAGTGCAAAAATTCACCAGATATGGCTCCGTGTGACTTTTTCCTATTCCCAAAGTTGAAGAGACCCATGAAAGGACGGCGGTTTTCCTCGATTGAAGAAATAAAGGCCGAATCGCTGAGAGTGCTCAAGGACATATCAAAAAGTGAATATCAAGGGTGCTTCGAAAATTGGAAAAAACGCTGGCATAAGTGTATTATATCTGGGGGGGACTACTTTGAAGGGGACCACATTAATGTAGACGAATAAATAAATATTTTTTTGAAAAAACGAAAATTCCGGGTACTTTTTGAACAGACGTATGTCTGACGCTTAAAGGTTCTACATAAACCATCATAACATCGTAGTTAATTTAATTTTAAATAAATTTGTCAAGTATTTCATATAGTTAGGACACGCGGTTTAAAAGTTACAACAAATATAATAAACAAATGTACAAATTATTTGGCGATATTAGATACTACGTCACATCTAACAAATTCAGTATAGACTCGCGACATTAAGTACAATTTTTAAGTATGCCGAGTTGCTGTAGGTCATTATAATATTAGACAACATTGTATATAATTTAATTTTAAACAAATTTGTCGAATATTTTATACACTTAGCACACATGGTTTAAAAGAAAGACAAAGTTAAACAAATGCACTTTTTCGCCGATATTAAATACCACGTCACTTCTAGCACATTCAGTATAGACTTGGGACTTTAGGTACAATTTTTGAGTTTACCGAGTTGCTGTAGATCATTATAATATTAGACAACATTGTATATAATTTAATTTTAAACAAATTTGTCGAATATTTTATATATTTAGGACGCACGGCTTAAAAGTTACAAGAGATATAACAAGAGATAGTACAAATTATTTAGCAATATCAAACACCGCGTCACTTCTAACACACTCAGTTCAATCGCGATTTTAAGCACGATTTTTAAATATACCGAGTTGCTGTAGGTCATTAAAAGATTAGACAATTTTATAGATAATTAAATTTTGCACAAATTTACTTAACATGGCATATGCACGCTTATTAATTAATATTACTTTATCATTAACAAAAAATATCTATTACGTAATTTATCTCGCATCCCATAATCATAAATTTTTATCAAAATTTAATTGGAATTTGCACATTCCTGAATATCTTGGCAACCTACCCAAAGCCATCAATTTCCTTAAAGGTGAACACAAGGAGCTATGTAATTTGGTATCAGGTAATAAGGTGAATTTGTTGCATACCGGAATATACCACTTCTTTCATACAGCGATTACATATAACGTTTATAACGCGCTCTAGATTATTACGGATCAGGTTTTTGTTTTTGTTTCCTTAGAATAATTACTTAATTTAGACGAAACTATTTATAGGTAATCTAAAAGGCGGAAAGCAGGTTCAGGATTATTAATATCAGAAATTAATGTATCACATGCAAAAAAGCATATCAAAAACATTTTCCAAAACGCTTTATTTTTGTTTTGAAAAATTATACTTTGAAATCGAAATTGAAGAGCTTTTAAAGAGCTTTTTTAAACAATTAGGGCTAGTTATAGAAATCGCAAAAAAATCGAAAATGAAAATTTTTATAGATCTTTACGTTTCAAAACCTTCTGAACATTTTGGCATACCTTAGAAAAAATGGATGTATGTGTGTGTGTGTGCGTGTATGTATGTATGTGCGGATACAAATTTTCGTCGACAATTTCGGGAACCGATTTGAATAATTCAAAAAACATTCGATTCGTACTGATAAGGAGACGTGCTGATTAGTTTTTGACGAAGGCAGGTCTAGCCGTTCCGAAGATACGGGGCAAAAAGCGCCGAAAACGGTAACTCAGTTTCTATAAAATATTTATAAAAATAAATTAGTTATATTGAAGTATGTTAAAAAATAGACAAAAATGTCCTCGTCGCCTTCCTTTAACAATTTTATTTAAATTAAATAGCAAATATCTTGAAATAAAACAATTTTAAATAAAATGTATAAAATGCATAAACGTAATATATATATTTTTTTGTCTTTAATAAAATCTGTTAAATTACCAACTGACATCTTCGTCACCTGCCCTTTGAAACTTTGTTCCAAATGAAAAATTTTTTCAAAAAAATTAATTTTATTTGCGTTTTACAATTTTTATTTGAAAACTCCGTGAAGGATTTTTTTTAATATAGTAAATTTATAAATAAAATGTGTAAAATTATTTTTTTTATGTAAAATACTACATTAAAGCCAAGCCCATATACTTTCCCTGTTTATATAAATTAAATTTCATAATATTATAAAATAATTTATATCTCTCAACAAAATTTGTCATTTTCTTGTTCGCCGTTCTATATTAATAATAAATTTCTGATGTAATAATTTATAATAAATATACATACATACATACATACATACATACATACATACATACATACATATATATATATATATATATATATATATATATATAAGTGTGTATATATGTATGTATAAGTAAGTATATTTATATGTATATTTATAAACTTATCTAATGTAGAATTATTCTGCAATAATAGAAAGCTCGCAATCAATCAGGATTAACCTTTTAATAATTTGCATTTGTGTTGTACAAATAAATATAAAATATATATATTAATCATTCGATCATTACACGTATTTGCAATAATTTCCATTAAAATGTCATTGGAAAACATTTGTAAACGATATAAAACATTATATAGAACATTTTATTTTTATACTGACTGGAGAAATGGCAGAATGACTCATTCGTGCATTTGTTTATATCTCTTGTAACTTTTGAACCGATGGGCTAAAATATATGAAACATTTGGCAAATTTGTTCATAATTAAATAATTCACGATATTTTCTAACATCATGAAGTCCTACAGCAACTCGGTATACTTTAAAATTGTCATCAAACTATAAAACTTTGGAGAGTCTTGTAATTGTCTACAATTCATGTATTTGTTTATAATATTTGATGTAACTTTTGAACCGTTTGTCTAATGTAAACAAAATTTTCGGCAAATTTATGTAAAATTAAATAATCTACAATATTTTCTAACGTTATGAAGTCCTACAGCAACTCGGTATACTTTAAAATTGCCATCGAAATTATAAAACTTTGGAGAGTCTTGGAACTGTCAGCAGTTTATACACTTGTTTATAATATCCTATGTAACTTTTGAAGCGTTTGTCTAATTTAAATAAAATAGTTTGTCTAATTTAAATAAAATATTTGATGTAAAATTAAATATTCTACAATATTGTCTAATATCATCGGTATACTTAAAATTTCAAACTTTGTAAAGTACGTCTCATGATTATTTATGTCTCTCTTTATATCGCTCCGTATAATTAATTATAGAACATTTATTAGACAAGAAAAAGACCATGATTATATAATTACCTTAAGAAAGAGACTACCAGAATAAATCAGAATGGACACTTTGAAGACTTCTCTAGTTTTGCTCCAGGACAAACAGTAGTTTTAGATATTAATTGCCTCACATTTGTCTCAAGAAGAATTAACTGTTAGGGGCATTTGTTATCAAGGAAACAGATAGAAAAAGTTGGTGAAGAAGTAGGAAGTATTGCTGGAAGAAGCTGGAAGAATTAGTTGATGATGATGGACAAGAAATAGGATTAGAAAATGTTGGTTTTGTCTAAAAGTCTATGAAATTTAGTTTAATAGATCAAGCGTTACAAGAGTTATGACTGAAAGCGTTATCATGGTTTTAAAGCCATTAATAGTGATTTCAAAGGATACCGAGTTAGTGTATAACATAGTAATTAATGATGCTAAAAATTATTCACATTTGCATAATATTTTTTGAATAATTTGATGTATGGTATTATAATCATTTTTTTGCCATCAGCTCCCTGTCTATGCCGGTCTATTTGTTTTTATTCGGTTTTACGAGGAAGCGCGCTATTTAATTATTTTCCTTCCTAGACTTCATCATTTATGAGTCACGTTCGAAGCCGAAGCCGAAGGGCAAACAAAACCATTTGCCATTTTACTATTTTGCCATTTTAACATTTTACCAATTTACTATGTTCTATCGAAAGATAATAAAGGAACTAAAAAGGAACTAGGCGTGAGTGGCATTTCGCCGTGCAGATGCTCTTAAAAACCGTCGACAAAAGTCAAATTCGAAAAACCCGTACATTCTTAAGAACTCAAAAAATAGTGAAAGTAATAAATAAATAATATATTTATAAATCAAATCAATGGATAAATAAATGCATAAATTATTCAACAAATATTATAAATAATTAAATTAGTTTTTATATAAATAATGAATTTAATTATATGAGACAAACAAACTGTTGCTTTTGTGCAATGGTTTCAGTTTTAGCAATTTTCGCCTATATTTTGTTTAAAGACATATCAACTATTATACATCTTCAGAAAGCTTAATGAATCTACTAAAATCCTGTTTCTTCTAATTTGCAACTTTTGGAACAAAATTAATTACAAATTATACTTAAAAATTCAAGACGAGACAAGAAAGACCATCCTTATAAATGTTTTTCTCTTATTTATAGGTATTGAAGAAGTCTTGTAGAAAAATGAAATAAATAAATATCAACGCTTAAAATTGGTGTCACATTTAAGATATAATTATGATGGTGCATTTGTTTATATTTAGGGTTATTTTATTAACAATTTGTTCAACAACGTATCAACTATTATACATCATTAGAAAGCTTATTGAATTTACTCAAATCCAACTATTACCGATTTTGCACTTTTTGAACAAAATTATTTACAAAAGATTCTTCAAAATTTAAGTATTGCAAGACCATACTTGTCAAAGCTAGAAATTGATAAGTGATGTGTTTATATTTAGCGTTATTTTATTAATAATTTGTTTGAAGACATATCAACTATTAAACATCATTAAAAAGCTTATGAAATTTACTAGAAGACTACTTGTACTGATTTTCCACTTTTGAAACAAAATTATTCTCAAATATACTTCAAAATTTAAGTATTGCAAGACCATTCTTGTAAATGCTTGAATTTGATGTCACATCTAAAGTATAATTAATTTGTTTATATTTAGCGTTATTTTATTTTTATTATAATTTGTTTGAAGACATATCAACTATTAAACATCATTAAAAAGCTTATGAAATTTACTAGAAGACTACTTGTACTGATTTTCCACTTTTGAAACAAAATTATTCTCAAATATACTTCAAAGTATTGAAAGACCATACTCGTCAATATTTAAAAAAATATTATTTTATGACATATTTTACGGTTCTTTAAAAAATACTTACATAAAAAAATAAAAATATAAATGTCGTACATTTATTTTATTTAGACCCAATATAGTCAATACTAATTAATAAATATTTTTCATCAAAAACTTTCTTCGAATTATAAATATGTATTAAGTATTATTATTAGAAATTTTCTGAATGAGTGATATTTGCCACCAGCGCTCACACTATCAAGAGCGCGGGCGATATTTCCTCGTAGGAAATAATGAAGAGATATTTAAATTTTACACATGAAAATTATGGGCAATAAAGGTTTCTTCGCTTTTGAGAAATTTATAGCGAAATAAAATTGTTGTTTTTGCACTCTGGATAGAAAATTGATTTGTTGGTTGAAGGAACACTCTGCCGAAATTTAATAGAAAGATAAAATTATAAAATAGCTGTATTATAAGCCTACAACTTAAGAACGAAAACACTAACGAAAAAACTTTGTTCGTACGAAAGATGCAGAATAAAATTATAAATAGAATGGTATATAAATGGTTAAGTGTGTTTATATAATTTTCTCGAGATTTTCCGATTTTCCTGAAATTTTACGACGGCAACTCGCCTGTAGGCCACACCGTTCGGAATTCGAAGTTGCGATATATGGGAAAAAAACTAAGAATTTTGAGACCTTTCTAACGATGTATAATACTTTATATGTTTTCTTTACAGAAATATCGAATCGTGAGGAGTGTTGCTCTAACCTAACCGCACTTTGCATTTTGACTAGTTAACAACTACACAGATTGCTCTATACTATCTAAACCGTAAAAGATACGAAAAAAGTGACTAATGATTAATTAATTACAGTTATTAATTAGTTTTTAGCGGAAAAAAAATATTTTTAAAAATGTCAATTGAAAATTTTATTCAAACAGCCAAACAATTTTTTTACTAAAGTTGACTTTAGGCAAAATGCCACTTACAACTATTTTCTTAATTTTTTTATTAGTAGTTTATATTTCCAGCTCTCCGTCTATAAGTATATGCGTGGTCTTCCCTCTCGTGATAGATCATTCATATACAGAGATGGATGGATGATGGCATAGTGGTGACCCTAGGCTAATTTTAGATACTCTGAAAAGCAGGTTAACTGCCGAACGGATATTATGCAAACTATTATGCTATTTTATAGGCGAACGCGATGGAATTGAAATTCCAACTGTTTATACCACCATACCACCAGGCAACAGTCGAATCCTACGCGAAAACAAAGTGTTATGAGCGAATTATGCGAAGTGGAGTAGACCAGGGCCTGGTCTGAGGGCATAGGTAATAGATCGATAAATTGAAAAAAATACAGTAATATCTCAGACCAGGTTGACCAGGATCTAGTCTAAGGCTTAAGAACAAATTCCATTTCTAATGGCGTAGACAAGTGACAAAATTAGTCCAAGGGCCTGGGCACAATGTTTTTATTAGGAGGAACCAGAAAAAATATAGATCAGATTTTAGTCGAAGAACCTAGACACCGTTTACAAATGTAAACAAGGATCTAGTCTAGAATCTTTGATGTTACTCAAAGACACTATGTGATAAAAAATGGAGTAGACCAGGGCCTGGTCTGAGGGCATATGTAATAGATCGATGAAATGGTTGTCGAATTAAATTCAGTAAGAGACAAAGTTGACTATGAACTAGTATAAATAATTTATCAACAACCAAGACTAATGATTGTTATCTAAGATTTACTATTGAGCAGAGACTGATATTAGGATAAATGTAATTTCCATGAGCAATGGTGCCATATGGTACAGACAAGTGTCAAAATAATCCAAGAGTATAGGAACAATTTTTCTATTAAGAGAAGCACAGAGTTTAGTCTGAGGAACCAGAAAAAGTATAGATTAAAGTTTACTCTAAAAATGTATCATCCAGAATATTTATGTGATAAAATGGTAAATACCAGGATCTTGTCTTAAATCTTGGATAGCATCTAAATATATGTATTAGGGTGGTCCTTAAAATGATCATTTTCGAATTCCTTGCTCCCAGGGGCTCAAATGGTTCCAAATTAATAAAAAACAATTTCTGAAAGTTTTAGCTCTTAATATCAACGTTTACATAGAGCGCAATTCAATCAAACTTCGTATGGAAAGAGCATGAAAATTTTTTTGAAAATTTAAAGAAAATGTTTTAGGTATAACTTAGCGACTAGTTTGCTAAATTACATCTAAAACATTTTTAAAATTTTTGAAAATTTTTACATGCTATTTCCATACAAAACTTTGATTGAATTGCGCTCTATCTAAACGTTAATATTAAAAGCTAAAACTTTCAGAGAATTGTTTTTTATCTATTTGGAACCATTTGAGCCCCTGGAAGCAAGGAAATTCGAAAATAACCATTTTAAGGACCACTCTAATATGTATATTAAATAAATGATACGATGGAAGAGTAAACTCTAGGGTCTACTAAATAACTACTATTCAGTATCTGATCTAAAACCTTAACTTTTACTTAGAAACTCTAAGAAAAAACACCCTTAGGAAAAGTTATAGTAATCGTCCAAAAATCGAAATTGAAAAATTTTGCAGTTTTTCACGTTTTGAAGGTTTCTGAACATTGTGGTGTGTGTGTGTATGTGTGGATACAATTTTTCGTCGACGATTTTGGGAGCACGAATTAACCGATTTAAATGTTCCAAAACCATTCGATTCCCATTGATAGGCAGATGTGCTGATTAGTTTTTGGCAAAGGCATGTCCAGCCGGTACGGAGATACGAGCAAAGAGTGCAGAAAATACAAATCGAGTTTTTGAGAGAAGGGAGTATCGGATTTGAATGATACAAAGAACATTCAATTCGTAATGATGGGGAGAACTGGTGATTTGTTTTGACAACGGCAGGTCCAGCGGTTTCGGAGATACAGAGCTAAATGTGCAAAAAGGGCTTAGTTGAGAGACTAAGCGTCCGATTGGAATGACACGAAGAACTTTCTGTGTGTTTTGTCAAAATAATTGTTTTTGGAAAAAACATTTGTTTCAATTGTTTTTATATATAGAAAATATTTCAGATTTTATTTTTTAATTCTGACTATAGTTCTGATATACTTAAACAAATAATTTGAACTTTGCAATTCAGTTTATATAATTCTTATAAATATTAGTCAATGTTACAATATTTATAATAATCCATTTGAAAACATTCAGTATTCCTCGAACATTTCGTTACGGTGCTGGAAGTTCCAGCAATTTGCCTTAAGGCACGATGCCATACACCCCACTAGTTTTAATTTTAATATTCAATAAATATAATATGTAGAAGCGAGAAAAATATTAATAGATACTGAAAGACGCCAATGCAAAAAATCAATTTTTCATAAAATATTTGAATTATTAATAAAAAAATAATAATAAATGTAATGCTATCACGTACCTTATATCTCCTTTTATGATAAATCTGCAAATAACAAATACACTTTCCAAATAACCATAAAAATCTAATTGTAATCTGAGTATTGTTCATATTGTATTAATAAAATATAACGCACTTCATATATTATGTAATAAATTTTATATTAAAAACGCCATTAATTTATATGTATATAACTTAATAACGAAAAATACTTAAAATGTTCAATGTTTCTGACGCCAAAAACGTGCATATTATTTTTAAGTTAAATATAATTATAAGTTTTTATATCCTTTATATTTATTATTATTCTAAGCTTTTAATTAATTAATACAATAATGTCGTATAATTGTACAAATTAGGAATATTCCTTATTTAACTTGACGATTTATACATATGAACGTTGCAAAGTCCGAAATTGCACTAACGAGTGACGTCATTGTTTACATTTGTCACAAATTTTACACCTGTGATCGAATCAAATTTTACACCTGTGATCGAATCTAATATACAGAGATGTATTTACAAATAATTTTA
>NW_020537758.1:4466123-4479776 GCF_003426905.1 Ctenocephalides felis | reverse complement strand
TTGTAACTTCAAAACCATTCGATTTATATAAAAAATGTGTTAGGCAAATTTGTGTAAAATTACACAATAAACAACATTGTCTAATAACAAAATGCTCTACGACAACTCAGAAACTCATTATCACAATTTTACATCACATTTAGCTCCTGATGTAAATCTAACGTTCCCCCTTATATATTACTTTATAAGATACTTTAATATGTATCATACACAAGTATATATTATTATACATGTGTATAAGTATTAAAGTCGATCTTAAACCTCGTAAAGTATCTCGAAATGAGCCAATTTACAGGCAAAATGCTGCCGCCGACAGCAATTGCCTTAAGAAGGAGAAGATACAATGTTTCAACTCGGAATTGGATTTAAATATGAGATAATCTTCCATAAAATGTGATTCGATTTAATAATATACTGTTTTTAGTGATATCGGGGATCAGATTTTGCATAATATGAAGGTAAAAGATATAAGAGATATAGGGGATAAATTATTTTTAATGTGACGTTACAATTGTTGCAACGAATAAATGTACTGATTTTGGTTTCTGTTAATTATTAGAATAATATTCAAACTTCAAAGCGATTTATATTAGACAATATTGTTGGTTATTTAATTTTGGACAAATTTCCTAAATATATCATTCATATCAATCGAATGGTTTTGAAGTTACAAACGTTCCAATGAACAAAGTTACAAATTTTTGCTTCAACCAATTACCAGTATAATTTACTTAGGTTTTAAGCGATTTATGAGTATACAGATGTTTTTGTCGGGTTTTATAATATTTTAAAGTATTTTAGTATATGATTAGGTACAAATTCCTAGAATATTTCATTATCTTTAAACAAACTCTTTAAAAGTTACAACAAATTTATTAAATCAGTCATCATTTATCGCCCACGCAAAATGTCTTCTTGCAAAGATTATTATTCATCGAAACAGTTGTATGTAAATTTTGAAAATTAACATAAAATAAATCCTGCTAATTATCTGTTAAGACATACATTAAATATTCGATTATTTTTTTATGTTTTAATATATGTGTTTTAATCCGACATTAAGCGGCTTTGTCGATGTCGAAATATAAAAACTGTATGAGAATTCTATTATGGTATTAAAATGTTTTAAATTGAGAGCTAAGGTTTTGCAGAAATTATGGATAAATAAATATAGATTCTTTTTGGTTTATGTGTAATTTGAATTTTGCTTCTAAATACCAAATAACGAGTATTCCATAACTTAAAATGAAGAAATTCAAATTAATAAACTTTTCTGATTTCAAATTTTTTTTTAATTAGTTATATTAATTATAAACAAATTGTAAATATTACAAAAAATGCAAAATTTCATCAGCTTCCCAGAGATAACAAAAAAATTATGTAGGTTTATACAAAATTTTACAAAATGTGAGAAAAATACACCGACACATTTGTATTGAGCAGAATTTATTACAAACAATTTAAAAAATGACTGACTGTTGTTTTTACGAATTTTTAAATATTTTTGTTACCTTGTAAAAATTATTAAATATAGCAAAATATGCAGAATTTTATCAGCTTCAAAATAAAATTAAAAAAATTATACAATTCTATACAAAATTGTGCTAATTTTACTCACAAACTAAAAAAAACGTCCCCTGACTGAAACTTTACTTGACTCAAACTTTGGTTTAGGATTTTTTTCAAAAATGTTATAGTAACTTATAGCAAATATTAAATACTACAAGATATGCAGAGTTTTATCTACTCTACTATATACAAAATTATGCAAATTTCAGTCATATACTGTAAAAACGTCCCCCGAATCAAACTTTACTTAGCTCAAGCTTTGGTTTATATTTTTTTTTAAAATATTTTGTTAACTTATAACAAATAATAAATATTACGAAATATGCTGCATTTTATCAGCTTTGGAGCAACATTAAAAAAATTACACAACTTTAGTCAAAATTATGCAAGTTTTGTTTACAAACTAAAAAAACGTACTGCGAGTCAAACTTTACTTGACTCAAACTTAGATTTTTAAGAATTTTTTAAAAATATTTTATCAACTTATAGCAAATATTAAGTATAAGAAAATATGCAAAATTCTATTAACTTTCAAACAGCATGAATACAATTTTACACTTATATACGAAATTTTGCAAATAATACTCAAAAACTAAAAAACAAACTTCTATAAACCTGAACTTACTGCTGTTGTTGTTTTTAAGATTTTTTTAAAAATATTTATATTGATTTGGAACAAAAATTAAATACTACAAAATATGCAAAATTTTATCAACTTTCTGCAAGAAACTTATATACATTGATACAAAATTTTGGAAATTTTACTAAAAAACTAAAAAAAAGTCCTTCGATATACCTGTGCATGGCAATTCAACATACTGCTTTTGTTGTTTTTAGGAATTTTTTTAAACATGTTTCATTAAATAGCAACACGTATTAAATACTACAATTCACGTAAAATTTAATCAACTTTCAACTAGCATTGAAAAACTATAGTTTAATACAAAATTTTGGAAATTCTGTTCAAAAACTAAAAAAGGTCAAATATTATCACACGCATACTTCTCCAATTCAGAATGACTGAAAACGTCGAGATAACATAGAACTACTACATTTTGGGACTTTAAAATTAACCGACGTTATATCCTTGATTTCCACATTTCCACATTTCCACAAGCTCTATCACCATCAGTATTCAGGGCTTTTTCTTCTATTTTTACCACAACCGTTGATCATAGTAGATCTTGCAGAGATCTTCTGGGGCGTTTCTTTGGCTCATTGACTTCCTGAATCCGGTCAAGAAGTCGATTTTGCGATAAATCCATCCATCCATCCATCCATAATAATAGTGATAATAATGATGATGCTTCCGGTAAATAGCTGGTAGATGGTAGATCGAGGTTGCTGATCAAAAGTTCTTGAAAGGAACTTGGGGTAAAGTAGATTTTATACTAACAAGTTATTTTTGCAAACTTTTGCACCAATACAAAAATCTTTTTTTTTAAGTCTACGGCGTGAATAATTTTTTTTTTATTTACCTAGGCCTAAAAATTAGATAAAAAACCTTACCTAGAAACCGCACAAGTGTCAAAACAACGGTGTTAGATAACAGAATTAAAATATACTTATTGGTTTTGAACAAAAATTAAATACTACAAAATATGCACAATTGTATCAACTTTCTACAAGAACCAAGATACTCATACACTACTATACAAAATTTGGAAATTTTACTCAAAAACTAAAAAAAATGTCCTTTAACAAACTTTTACTTATGAAATTATATATAAAACTCAACCTACTGCTATTGTTGTTTTCAATATTTTTTTTAAAATATTTGGAATTTTACTCAAAAACTAAAAAAAATGTCCTTTAACAAACTTTTACTTATGAAATTATATATAAACCTCAACTCACTTCTGTTGTTGTTTTTAAGATTTTTAAAAAAATATTTTATTGTTTTGGAACAAAAATTAAATACTACAAAATATGCATAATTTCATCAACTTTCTATAAGAACCAAGTAACTTATACACCTTTATACAAAAATTTGGAAATTTGACTCAAAAACTAAAGAAACTTTCTATAAGAAATTTTTACTTAAGAAATTATATAAAACTCAACCTACTGCTATTGTTGTTTTCAAGAATTTTTTTTTAAATACTCTTATTGATTTTGAACAAAAATTAAATACTACAAAATATGCATTATTTTATCAACTTTCTATAAGAACCAAGAAACTTATACATTTTTATACAAAATTTTGGAAATTTTACTTAAAAACTAAAAAATGTCCTTTAACAAACTTTTACTTGTGAAATTATATATAAATCTCAACATACTGCCATAAATTAATAAGAATTATAATATTCTTATTGATTTTGAACAAAAATTAAATACTACAAAATATGCATAATTTTATTAACTTTCTACAAGCACCAAGAAACTCAAAATTTTGGAAATTATACACAAAAACTAAAAAATGTCCTTTAACAAACTTTTACTTGTGAAATTATATATAAATCTCAACATACTGCCATAAATTAATAAGAATTATAATATTCTTATTGATTTTGAACAAAAATTAAATACTACAAAATGTGCATTATTTTATGAACTTTCTATAAGAACCAAGAAACTTATACACCTTTATACAAAATTTTGGAAAGTTTACTAAAACGTACTGCTACTGAAAAAACGTCTTGTGCTTTTTTAATAGTTATTTCAAACAACATCTATAAAATTCATGTTTTTAAGACTTTAAGATTTTTTTAAAAATATTTCAATCAACTTGGAAAGAAAATTAAATATTGTAGTATTAAAATTATACACCTTTATATAAAATTTTGGAAATTATGCCTAAAAACTGAAACAACATCATTTTACAAACTTTTACTTATATAAGACTCAACCCCTCAACTGCTCCCATTTTTAAGATATTTTTAAAACATTTTTTATTAAATAGCAACAAGTATTAAATACTACAATTTACGCAAAATTTCATCAACTTTTGACTAAAAATAAAAAAAAACTATACAGTTTTAAACAAAATCTTGAAAATCTTACTCAAAAACCAAAAACAGTCAAACTTTGGTACTCTGACTCAGCTTCATAACGTACGAGTTATGTGTAAAACGCCTGAACGCACAGCAAATACATAGCATTTTGACAGTATGATTCAATAGCATAATGTGTGAAAGTTGCAGCTAAACATGGCCTTGCCATAACATTTTTCGGTCCCTTAATCGTAATCATTTATGTCCCTTACTTTTTTCCCTCAACTCTCGCACCATTGGCGATCCAGATGATCATAGCGCGCAGGAAAAAAGGAAATAGGTAGATCTACCTGTATGTATATATATATGTATATATGTATATATGTATATATACATATAAATTTTTAAGATAGGAGAGCATTCGAGCGAGTCGGCTTTCAGGCGCGCCTCTAATCATAAGAATCCGAACGAATCGTTTAGCCTTGAGACCTTTGCGCTTTATATATGGATATATATATATATATATATATATATATATATATATATATATATATATATACTTATTATCACAGGTAAACAAGACCAGGTCCTAGATTCGAGACGCTGATCTTATAAAATATACTAACACTGTATGTAGGAATACTAATTTATATCAGTTCAGTTTGGAATTTCATGATCACTACATCCATCAGACAGAGCAACTAATTTTTCATATAAATGAATAACAACCAAGGCCTAGTGAAACTAGCTGTAAGTGGAATTCTGTCTTGAGGCAATTATGGCATCGTGCCTTAAGGCAAATTGCTGGAACTTCCCGTACCGTAACGAAATGTTCGAGGAATACTGAATGTTTCAAATAGATGATTATAAATATTGTAACTTTGCTAATATTTATAAGAATTATATAAACTGAATTGCAGAGTTGAAATTATTTGTAAAGTATATTAGAACTATAGTCAAAATTAAAAATAAAATCTGAAATATTTTCGACATACAAAAAAACTAAAAAAAAAAAAAAAAAAAAAAAAATTGAACAATTTTTTTTTTCCAAAATCAGTTATTTTGTTAAGACAAGCAGAAAGTTCTTTGAATCATTTAAATCGAACGCTTAGTTCTCTCAAAAATTGCCATTTTTTACATATTTAGCTCCGTATCTTCAAAATGGCTGGGCCTGCCTTTGCCAAAAACTAATAAACACTTCTCCCAATCATTAGTAATTGAATGTTTTTTAGGTCATTCAAATCGGATACTCCGTTCTCTCAAAAATTCGATTTCTATTTTCTGCACTCTTTGCTCCGTATCTCCGAAACGGCTGGACCTGCCTTTGCCAAAAACTAATCAGCTCTTTTCCCTGTCAATAGGAATCGAATGTTTTTTGAACCATTCAAATCGGTTGATCCGTACGCCCTAAAACGTGACTGGAAATTTGTATCCACACATACATACACACACACACACACACACACACATCAATTTTTTCTGAGGTATGCCAAAACGTTCAGAAACCTTCAAAACGTCGAGAAATGTAAAAATTTTCAATTCCGATTTTCGGCCCATTACAATAACTTACCCTACGGGAAGTTAATAAATGTCACAAATTTTAATAAATTTCCAATGTGGTGGTTTACAGATTTCTTGTGTATTTTGATTTTTCTCCAAGAATTTAGTTCTATCTTTTCCAGAGAGATAGTGATGAAGTACTGTATTCTTGGTTGTAATATTTTTCCATAGATATCTTATTTTTGAATCAACTAAATCTCATTTATATTGTAGTTTTTGAAACTTTTTCACATAGTCAAATATTCACTGATCTTGAAATTGTATAAGGTTGTCAAATATCTCCCTTCCGCCTTTTTGTATTATAGACCAAGAGCAAAAAAGCGGAAGGGAGATATTTGACAACCTAATATTTGGTTCCTTTGGCCAGAAATAGAGAAAAAAAAATGGACAAAATGGTAAATGTATAGTTGATCATATATACTGTTTTTCACCTTGACCATACCTGCTAAATTTATATAAAGAACAGTGCATATATGGTCAGAAAATAAAATAAAATAAAATACGAAACCAGATGTTGCATTAAACATTAAACATTAAACTAACGTATTTTACAGTCAAGTGCCATTTGAACTTGAGGAAATGAACTAGAAATGTATATATATATATATATATATATATATATATATATATATATATATATATATGTGTGTGTGTGTGTCTGTATGTGTGTGTCTATTTTAGCCTAAGGCTAAAATCTAAAACTGGATTTGTTTCTTTCTTAATTCGATTCGGTAGCGGATTAAAAATAATCAATAATTTAGACATATTATGATTTTCGGAAATAATTTATTTGATTTAATGTTACCCGTTAATAGTTTTTTTTTTCTGGAAATGAATTTAGAAACTAATTGAGTTGTTAAAAATCTGACACGGAAATCGGTAGATAAAAAAGTTATTACAGTTTGAATTTTGTGGACCTCAAAATTTCATTCTTAATTTGGTATTTAAAAAATCTTGTTATTAAAAAAATAGAATTTATGATAAACTAGAGCTTTAGATTTTTTTGTTTTAATTTCTAATGTTTATATTAAGTGTGCAAATATAGAAATATATATCTACATGCATAAATTAAAAAAATTAATAATTTTTTTTAAGCCAGAATTTTGGATTTTCTGTATTAAATATTCTTAGTTAGTGACATATATTGGATTTTCTCTACAATTTTAATATTATATCATTGATTCTTTCTGTGTTAATATTTATTATAATAGATAAATCTTTAAAATATGCAAAAATATATGGCATAAATAAATTTGTACAAAATTTTGTAAAAAATGAGGATAAGATTGCACCGTAAGCGATATTTAGTTTACTAAAGAGACAACTTTTTCAGGAAGCTCCTCAGGGTAAACCGGTTGGACGATTGTATTGAAACTTTAACTAATAATTTTTCAATATATCTAGAAAAATATGTCGTATTTAAATGTGCTAAATAACTTGTACAAAATTAGAAAATATTAGCTAAATCCAAGATTATTAAATATTACTTAAAAATGCATTAATTTTGAGAAGCTCTTCAGGCTAAACCGGTTGCACAAACTTATCAAAATTTTGACAAAAAAAATTTTAAAATATGTAAAAAAATATGGCATACTTGAATTTATATAAAATTTTGTACAAACTGAGAAATTATTAATGAAATACAACTATGCACCACGTTGGTATGAATTACTACAGATTCAAGTCTAATAAAAGCACTACTTTTGACAAGCTCCTCAGGATAACGCAGTTGCAAAAACTTAACCAAATTTTGAGAAACAATTCTTTAAAATATGTAGAAAAATATAGCGTACTTAAATATTCACAAAATTTTGCACAAATGAGAAAATATTAATGAAATACAATCTTTTGCGCTGATATAACTAAGCGCTGATATAACTAAGTATAATTTCATGTTCACTAATAAACTAGCTGTAAGTGGAATTCTGTCTTAAGGCAATTAAGGCATCGTGCCTTAAGGCAAATTGCTGGAACTTCCCGTACCAAAAATTATTATTTTTTAAAAACGATTTACATTTTTGAAAAAAATTTACTTCAAAAGAATAAGATTTTTGACAAACAATTAGTCAAAAAATTAATTTTTTTTTTAATTTTTTTTTTTTTTAATTTTTTTTTGAAAAAAAAAATGTTTTCTTTATTTTGACATATTTTGAAAGATCTAAACTTTCTTTCAAAGCAATCGTACGGCTTTAACTGCATAAAGACGAAATATTAAACCGCGTAAGCGCCGCGTCGACGTCTAACGCGTAAACATTGGTACGGAACCCATAGGAATGTGAACCAAAATTATACTTATTGTTAAAATCTCTATAAAATATCTGATAATTTGATGTGCATATGTCTAATGATCATTTTTGACCGCCAAATGGCATTTTTTTTTACTTTTTTCATTAGATCTCCGAAACCGCTAGACCTACCTTTATGAAAATTTGATCGGTTCTTCATCTTGTCAATGCAAGTAAAATGTTTTTTGAATTATTAAAATCGGACGCTCGGTTCTCTTAAAAACGGAGTTACCGTTTTCGGCACTTTTTGCCCCGTATCTTCGGAACGGCTAGACCTGACCTCGCCAAAAACTAATCAGCACGTCTCCTTATCAATACGAATCGAATGTTTTTTGAAATATTCAAATCGGTTGATCGGTGTTCCCGAAATCGTCGACGAAAATTTGTATCCGCACATACATACACACACGCACACACACACACACACACACACACACACACACACACACACACACATACATCCATTTTTTCTAAGGTATGCCAAAATATTCAGAAACCTTTGAAACGTCGAGAAATGCAAAAATTTTCATTTTCGATTTTTTTGCGATTACTATAACTTACCCTACGGGAAGTTAAAAAGTCATTTTCAAGAAGCTCTTCAGCATACATCGTCAGCACCAGTGCACTGATATTTTAGCATATTACTCTTCAATACATATATAATCATTTCACTGATAAAAATATATACCCATCCATACAAAAAAAAGCAAAAAACAAACAAATTTTATCGATTGTCAATAAATCGTTTATCCCACCAAGGAAATTCCGTTCTCCAACTGGATCGTCGGTTTAAAAACCGTTCGATTGTTATTTTAACAAATAAAATAATCGGTTTTATTTTAATGTCCGATACATATAAAAGATGTTATGAACCTGTTACATATTTATTTCCGAGGCTAACGAACTCCTCTAACCCACTGACCATTCTTTGCTCGTAAAAAACAAAATAAAATGAAGGTGAAAATAATAAAAGACAAATAATCGACAAAGAAGATGAAAAGACTAAAGAAATGGAAAAATGAAGTGAAAAGAGCTTTATGCCGAATAATATATTAATGGTTTTGTTTACAATCAGCAAAATGCTGCTACAATTGGAATTATACATATTTTTCGTTAATATGTCGTTATGTTTTTGTTTATTTTTTAAAACATATTTTTGTAACTTTATATGCATATTTAAGTATGCAATATGTTTTTGCATATATTAAAGATATATTTGTCAAAATTTCAAAAATTTTGCACCACCAGTGTACTCTGAAAAGCTTCTTAAAAATGACATATTTCTGGAAACATGAAGATGCAATAACTTTGTTTAGCTAGGTACAATGTTAGGTTTAGTCATCAATTTCTCATTTAGTATGAAATTTTATAAATATTTAAGTGTGTCATAAATTTCTACATATACTGAAAATGATTATATCAAAAGTTCACTAAGTTTGTGCAAATGGTGTAGCTCTGACGAGCTTCTTAAAAATGACATTTTTGTACTAAAACTAAAAACATACAACATATCAGCGCGGTGCAACTTTGGATTTAGTTAATTATATCTCATTTTGTATGGAGTTTCGAATAGATTTAAGTATGCAATATATTTGTACATATATTAAAAAATAACTTATCAAAATTGCAACAGTCTTGTGCAAACGGTGTACCCCCTGAAGAGCTTTTTGAAAAAGGCGTTTAAGAATTTTTACTGTTCGTACAATACTTGATGGTTTTACTCATATTAGCGCCCGATGCAATTTTTGATTTGATAATTTATTTCTTATTATACATAAAATTTTATATATATTTAAGTATACAGTATTTTAATATATGCAATAAAGAATATTGTACAAATATTCCAAATTGATACTACGAATAATACACTCTGAAAAGCTTTTTAAAAATCATAATCAAAAATAAAATATCAAATGATCGTATGGTGTAATTTTTGTTATGATGTTAATTTCTCAACTTGTTTCAAATTTTATGTACATTTTTATATACAGTATTTTTATAAACATATTAAAAAATAATATACTGAATTTCCAACTTGCTACTACACACAGTATACCCTGAAGAGCTTCTCAAATATCATGATCTTCTAACTAAAATTGAAAAAAAAATTTTAGTCTTGGTACAATTTTGGCTTCGGTGATTAATTACTAGAATAATAACAATTTATGTATATTTAAGTACGTAGTGTTTTTATACATAGAATAAAGTAAAACATAGTAAAATTTCAACTTAGTACTGTAAAAATTGCGGTCTGAGCTATCTAAATATCACAATAATCGAAACTAAAGTTTTTACCTACAAATATCGTGAAGCAATTTTATCTTTGATGATGGATTTCTCGCATCGTACTAAATTATATGCAATTTTTTTAATGCAAGGTTTTTATACATGTATTGAAGAATGATATACTAGATTAACAACTTTCTACACCAAACAATATACACTGAGGACTTGGCATTTCCCAACCTGTCCATAAATACCGTAACCAAAAGATTTATCCCATAAATCGCATTCCTCCTACAACTGGTCGTGGCCGATTCTTCAAAAAATCATCACAATTGTCCACAATTCTATTTACAACTATAATTTGAAATATATCGACGATTATATTCGCGACATTTGCAATTGACTATCAACTATCAATTTCTCTTGGAGATAGAGGTCAGAGTAGTAAATAATGTTCTCCATTCGTATTATTTATTAGTCGTAGACATTTCTTTACGATCACAATACGACAATGGAATTAAAACTGAAACATGAAACAATAGTCTCGATAGAGATTGCATTATGTAGAATACTGAATAAACGATCGATTTGTTGAAATCAAACAACGACCAGGAGATCTGATGAATATTTAGTACGAAACTAGTTTGGAATGAATGGATGAATTTCGACGAACTCCTCGGGGTAAAATATATATTTCAGAATGAGGAAACTTTTACGTGATAATCTTTATTGTATGTATAAAAATTTTGTATTTAAAAATCTACGTTCAAATTTATATATTAGAAGAAATTAATCATCCAAGCAAAATTTGCACCATTCAATTTTGTTTTTGATTATAGAGGTTTCAAGGAGCTCTTGAGACAGCACTGGTTGTTGTACAAAGTTGATATTTTATTATATTATTTTTTAATGTGTATGTGAACATGCTGTGTATAAGTTTTTCTTTAAAATCTAAAAATATGCGAAAAATTTTTTTTTTTTAAATATAAGTTGCACCGCGCAATCATGCATAATAGACGAAGAATGGTATTAAACTGTTTAAGTATGAAAGAAAGTGATTTCAAACGAGCTCCTCAGGGTGCATTGTTGGTAATAGCGAGTTGAAATTTTAGTATATTATACTTTATTGCATATATAAAAATTCTGCATTTAAAAATTTTCTATAAAATTTACTATATTACAAGAAATTATTAATCCAAGCTATAATTGCACAACGATGTTTGTAAGTAAATTTTTTGTCTTCAATAAAATAGAATTTTAGGAAGCTCTTCAGACCGCACTTTTTGTGGTAAGAAGTAAAAATGTCAGTATGTTATACATTATTATATGTATAAAAACATTGCGTACTTAAATATTTATAAAATTCCACATTAGATGAGTAATTGATCACCGAAACCAAAATTGCACCAAGACGTTTTAGTGTAAAATTTAGCTTTCTTAGAAGATCATGGTATTTAAGAAGCTCTTCAGGGTACACTGTTTGTAGTAGGAACTTTGAAATTTTTTAGTACGTTATTTTTTAATACTTCTATAAAAATACAGTGTGTAAAAATATACATAAAATTCAAAACAAGTTGAGAAATGAATCATAACAAAAATTGCTCTATACGATAGTTCTAAATTATAATAATTTTTAAGAAGATCCTCAGAATTTATTATTTAGGCTAGCAAATGGAAATTTTTATATGTTATTTTCTATTATACAGATAAATATACAGTATAAAAACAATTACTTAAAATTTAATATAGCGTGGTTAATAAATTAACGAAACACAGAATGCATCGCGCGTTATTATAATAATTCGCAAAAGTTGTGATTTTAGTCAAAGTGATTTCCAAGGAGCTCCTCAGGATACAAAACGCATTCTACATTTATGAAAATTTGTTATATTATACTTTATTGTATGTCCAAATAAAGTGCATTGAAAAATCTTTGTATAATTTAGTAAAAAGTAAGAAATTATTCGTCGAGGTAAAAATTGTACTATGCAATGTGATTATGATCTTATATATACAATGTGATTATGATTATTTTTTTAGTTTACTTTTCATAATTATTTAATTTTTGTAGTCCATAAATTATTTTGAAATAACTTATAACAAAAAATAATATCTGATTCAATATGTCTAAATTTCATTTAAAAATAGAACTTGTTAAATAAAATTATATTGATAGAATTTCTAATATTCATTTCAGATTTTTGGACTTGCTTCTGAAAAAAACAATTTCTGATTTCTGCAATTGGTGAGTGATATTTTACTTTATATTTATATATACATATATATATATATATATATATATATATATATATGTGTGTGTGTCTCAGAATTCCTACAACAATTTATTTATGTAACAGTACAATTGCAACAGGCCAATATGTACTTTGACTTGGAACAAGATAGCTTTTGTAGATTGCTTTTATCAACAACAATGTTAAATAGACTCGATAGGTATATAAATAAATAATATATATATATATATATATAATATATATTAATCAACAATGCTCAACAGCCAATAAGTCCCGAACAAAGTAATAGAACAACCACCAAAAAATTATATAATCATTTTTACATTTATTTTTTTCAATACTTACAGTCTATAAATCTGATAATCTATAAATCCATCAATCAATTCATCTTTTTATCAAAATTAGTATTCAAGAAACGTCTTTTGCATCTGCTCGAACAGATCAATCTAGGTAATTGCATATAATATTCAATTTGCAACTACGTGCCCATAGCCTCAGGTTTTTTACCAAAGGTAATGGACATATATTAGGTACCAGATAAAAATCTGAGTAAAGAAAAATAATATATATAGTCCTTAAAAATTGAAGTCTACTTACCAAAAGTAATAAGAAATATATATTGGTAAATTAAATATTTTACCAGCCAAACCAAAAATCTAGATTTTTATGGAACAGATTGCTCAAAGTTCTTTTGTTTTGACCAGAAGAAATTTTTTTCCAAAATACGAAGAAACTTTACAAAATATTCATTGACCATTTGTTTGATCAATATTTCACCATGAATTTGTATACATCAATTTGCTCTTGACAAAAACAATTGATGAC
>NW_020537758.1:4437001-4465123 GCF_003426905.1 Ctenocephalides felis | reverse complement strand
TGACAATAGACCAGGATTCGGTGGAAAATCTTCAAACAAGTAACAGAACCAGCTTATATTTAATACAACCTAATCAGGAGACTGATAAAATTGCAGATAGAAGCAGACTCATATAAATCTTACCAAGGGATTTATACTTATTGCACATAATTGAATTTGAAGCCGGTAGGCCAAATCTGCATTTGACCCGGAGCTATCGTCTATTTAGGTTAAGCGTCATGAGACCGTACCGGCTTGGCTGGGAAAACTGTTTAAATCGAATGTAATAAAATAAGGGTTTTGAAAATGATAAAAACATAATACTAGGTACTCAGATTATTAATTTGAAATTAATTGAATTACAATAATTATACTCAAAAGTAATTTAAATGAAATTAACAATTTTGTGAGTAAAATGCATTATATTTTGTAGTACATACAGGTTACTAGGGAATGCAATACCGATGGAAAATTTCAATACCGGTATTTCGGTAATTTTTTATTTTAAAACCGGAATACCGGTAAATTACCGGTATTTTTATTATCTTAAACAAACGTAAACAAAATTGAAAGTTACTAGTACAAATATTAAAAAAATGTATATACAACTACAACTATATTCAACTAAACAATAAAATAAAACAATAAGTTTATTTTTGAAATAATAATTTAACAAAATTATATCCAATTTAATTAATTCATTATCACTATCAAGTTTATTGAGTACTTTTCACCAATAACAAACTTATGAGTAAGAAAGACCAAAAACTCATAAAAGATCATATTACATTATAATAATAAACTGTATTGTCTATATCCGATGTGTTAAATTAGCATAATCTCCAATATTTTAAAAAAAATTCTACACTAATTTAAGAGCGGATACTTTGTCGAGATAAATAATAAGATAGTATAATTGTTGAGTATTGTTAATTAAAATAATTTGATGCCTTTATAACTTCGAAACATTTTCGAAAAATAATATTTTATAATTGTAATAAGAAGCAAACATATTTAGTAATTATCATAATTATTATGTATAAAGTTAGAAAAAATAAAGATTACGCAAGGATAATCTGTATTATATAAAATATTTTGACGCAAATATCACTTAAAATTCGTTACATAAGATGAAACAAACATCATTATCTATCAGTCCAATTCTATTTATTGTAACACGATATGAAGCCCTTTGGAAAGCAATAAATATTCAGTTTAATGACGAATTGAGATAATATTTGACATTTGTTTATCCTATAGAATCACTTGAAGCTGTTTATGCGATTATATAGTTATATTTGTTCCGAGAAATTTAAACTTTAGTGTATTATGTATCAAATAGCGCTTATGTAAAAATACCGAAAATACCGGTATTTGTAGGGTAATTACCGGTAAAATACCGCCGAAAAATGGGGCGGTTTACCGGTAATTCGGTATACCGGTATACCGGTATTGCATTTCCTACAGGTTACATTTTGTAGTACTAGATAATAAGAAAACAGACATATTTTGGCTTAGAAGCATAGGTATCGTCTACCAGCCCTTAGTCTATCCTTTACCTTCGTATTATTAAACATTGCCCTGGGGTCTTTTATATCCCCTATTTCTTTTATTCCACCATTTCTCTATAAATATGGATAAATGATGGATCTATTGGGTACAATCTTCTTCCTTCTTGGCACTTTTACACCATCTGAAGAATAGTCGGTTGTCTTACAACTATTTTATTAGACAGTTCTTGTTCTTCAAGAGATAATGATGGCGAAAAAGGCGACTAATTTATGACTATTTCGACACAAGACAATGCTCTGATGTGCACGATTGGTGAGCAGAATTTATTGGGTCGATGGTAAATGCAAGATTGTATGTGTTGGAGAAGAGTAATATATTTAACATTTTAGTTTTTATATGCTTAATATATCTAATATTTTTTATTCGCGATTGGTAATGTTTTTTACTCTACAAGTCGGTGACTAATTTTGCTGGATGTCTATGAAATATCTTTGGAATATTTGGTAGTTGTTAGTTTCTACAAGCCTCTAATATTTTACAGGATCACTTTGTTGTATTTGTCATATAAGTGTACAGAATTGCAATAACATATCTGAATAAATATATTTGAATAAAAAGTTAAAATTTACTTTCATAATTGTTTACTACAACTAAGTTATGTTCTTATATATAAAATATTGTTAGTAACTAATTCGTTATCCACAGGCCTCTAATATTTTACAGGATTACTCCTAAATATTCTTTGTGTGAATGTGCAAAACTACAATAAAAGTTTAGAAGAAACAATACTAAAAATTTAGCTTTTTTTTTCAAAAAATATGCTCAAAGACTTGCCATAACTTACTAATATCTATTATGTAAATTTACGTTAAATATTTTTTTATAATTAGCTCGCTTTTCATTGGACTCTAATATTTTACAGGATTATGTCTGAATACCTATTAAGTTATGGTAATATTTTTCGAAAACATTCCTTTAAAAATAGATTAAAAATTAGACATTTGAAAACAAAATCGCTGCAATCAATTTAAATGTACAATAAAATACAAAATTGTTCATAAACTAAATGGGAATGGGATGTTTTTTTATAATTTATGCATTTTGCACAAGCCTCTAATATTTTACAAAATCATTTTCCAGTATCAGCTGTATAAATTCACGAGATTTTTTAAAAAAAACTTGGAATATAAACTAATAAAAATATTTACAATTGACTGAAACAACTCGAAATTTCAATAAACTACATGGCGTTATGTTCTTTTACACTAAATATTTTTTTATAATTAGCTCGTTTACCACAGGCCTATAATATTTTACAGGACAACTCTAGAATATTTACTATAAAAGTGCACAAAATTTCAATAAAATTGTGTCATAAATAAACCAAAAATTTAACATTTTATAAAAAGAACTCGCTGGATTAGAAGATACTAATCAAGCAAATTGCCTTAGATTTTTTAAACTAAAAATTTTTTTTAAAACAACTCCTTGTCCACAAGCCTCTAATGTTTTACAGAATCACTAATTAATATTTAATGTATAATTGTATTAAATTTTAGTACAATATTTTGATAAATCAACTCACAAAAAAATAATATATATGACAAAGATGACGAAAGTACCAAAAATATAGGGCTCGCTGTGTTCTTTGTTGAGGACATATTTCTTTATAAATAAATGGATTCTCACAGGGCTCTAATATTTCACAAGATTAATCTTAAATACTCAATATATAAGTTTACTAAATTTCAATTAAATTCCTTTGAAAATAAACCATAAAATTGGTATTTGTCAGAAAAAAAACACCATAATTAACTGGAAAGACTTTATGAACCAAAACAGTATATAATTTTTTATAAATCACTCGTATGTCACAAGCCTCTAATATTTTACAGAATTACTTTTACATATTAACTTCACTCGTATACAAAATTTCAAAAAAATCAATGATAAATAAAGTAGATATTAGCAATATTCCACTACAAAAATCCTATGTTGATTATAACAAACTGATACGTCTCGTGTCCTATCATAGTAAATATTTTTTTGCAGTTAACTTGATTTTCACAGGCCTCTAATATTTCACAAGATAGCTCTTGAATACCTAGTGTATACTTGTACAAGGATTTATGTAAATATTTTTAAAAATAAATATTATAAACGTATTTCCAAACCACACAAACTCAATTCTGCAAAAAAAATCTGACGCTGACTTTTAGCGTCAAAAAACACCGGTAAAAATACTTAAAAAATATAACGCATATGTAAAATACATAAATTAAAGTCTTAAAAACATCCTGATAACTTAATAAAATTTCCCAAAAATTTTTTCAACCCATTTATCCAACTTTGTATCAACCTTATCCATTACAACTAATAACGACTCGAAGATCAAAATCCAAAACCAGTTTTCTAAAGACCTTTACACACGTCTCCGGTATTATTATTACTACTAAGAACGTGTTAACTCGATAGTAGATGATGACCAATTATTATTTATCACTTTTGCATTTCTCTTTGTAATTGTAGACCCTGTCGAGAGGTCTCTGACCTTCACTATTGAGTCATTTTTAATAATGAAGATGCACCGACATGGTAATTTATATATACATGTTGTTATAAATTTGCATAAATGTTCAGAATAAATTAGTTTGTACATTGTTAATAAGAGGACTGAGGGTACAGTATTATTTTGGAGGATTAAGGAGTGATTTTGTAAAATATTAGAGGCTTGTGGTATTTGAGGTGATTATGAAAAAATATTTTGTTAATAAAGGACACAGGGAGTTTTTTGTTTTTGGTATTGTAAGTCCTTTTTGTAAATTTTTTGTGAGTTGATTTGTGAAAATTTTTGATTGAAAGTTTGTACAGTCATAGAGTAAATATTCAAGAGTGTTCCTGTAAAATATTAGAGGCCTGTGCAAATGCAGTTATTTATAAAAAAATATTTAGACAACATAGAACACATCGAGCTTTTTGTTTTTGGTATTTCAAGTCCTCCTTGTCAAATTTATTATTTTTTGTGAGCTGATTTATTAAAATATTTTACTGAAATTTTGTACGATTTCACATCAAACATTAATAAGTGATGCTGTAAAATATTAGACACTTGTGAACAACGAATTAATTTTAAAAAAATTATTTAGTGTAAAAGAACATAAAACCTTTGTACATTTATAAGTATCTCGAGTCTTAATATGTTTTTAGTATATAAGATGTCAAATATGTGGTTTATTTATCAAGATATATTATTGAAATTCTGTACACTTATACAGTATGTATTTAAAAATGATCCTGTAAAATATTAGAGGCTTGTGGTCAACGAGTTAATTATAAAAAAATATTTTATATGTAAGCGCATAGGGCTAATTAGCCCTAGTAATCAAATGTGGTTACTCTTTAAATAAAATGTTAATTTTATTATTTATTTTTCAAAGAATTTTATTCAAATTTTGTACACTCATATAGTGAACATTCAAGAAGAATTCTGTTAAATATTAGAGGCTTGTGGTCAACCAGTTGGTTATAAAAAAATATTTTATATGAAAGAACATAGGGTCAGTTTTCCTAGTAGTCAATTTTGGTTACTCTGTAAATTAAATGTTGAATTTATAATTTATTTTTCAAAGAATTTCATTCAAATTTTGTACATGCATATACTAAATATTTAAGAATGATTTTGTAGAATAAAATACAAGTCAATTATTAAAAAATATTTTATATAAAAAAACATTAAGCCACTTAGTCTTAATAATGAATTGTGGTTACTCTTTAAATAAAATATCAATTTTATTAGTTTTTTTTAAAGAAATAAATATTATAGAGTAAATTTGTGAAATATTAGAGTCCTGTAAAAAACAAGTAAAATATAAAAAAATATTTAGTCTAAAAACATCAATGTTTGGTAATGCACGACCAAGTCAATTGTTTTTCTGAATTAAATGCTAAATTTCTTATTTATTTGTTGAGATATGTTATTGAAACTTTGTACAGTTATTAAATGAATATTTAAGAGCTATCCTGTAGAGTATTAGAGGCTTGTGAGCAACAAGAAAATTATAAAAAAAAATTTAGTCTAAAAACATCAATTTTTGGTAATACACGTTAAAGAAAATTGTTCTTTCAAATAAAATGCTAAATTTCGTATTTATTTGTTGAGAAATTTCATTGAAACTTTGTACAGTTGTTAAATTTTTAAGAGTAATCTTGTAAAATATTAGAGGCTTGTGAAAAACTAGTTAATTTAACAAAAATATAGTTTATAAAAATAAATTTATTTATTAAATTACACATAACTTTTAAACCGATTGTTCAAAATACATAGTATATTTGGAAAATTTATTTAAAATTCAATTTTCAAAAACATTGTCTATTACCAAAATACTCTACAACAACTCGGTATACCCATAAATAGCAATTGAATATTATCAATTTTTTATTATCATTTTTCAACGGTACTTCTTTCGTGTCGAGTATTCGAATGACATAAAATAAAAGTGCAAGATAAAAAAAATAAATAAATAAAAACAAGACATCAAAGATATCTTGAAGCTGAAGAAATGTTAAATAAAAAAAAAGAAAAAACATTTATTAATCAGGCCAATTCCGCAACTTGCATTCCTGGTGACAAGTTCTTATAAGAATTCCGAATTCCTTTCCGAACCAGTTAGAGACGATATTGATAAAATATTATTTTGTATGAGAAATGGATAAGAGATTTATTTGAATTTATGGTTTTGGGTTTAATTGAAACTTTGGTAAACTAGAAAGTTAGAAAAAAGTGCGATTTTCTATGTTTTTTTGGAAGATTTTGGAAACGTATGTTTCAGTCTACTTGAAAAACTGAATTTCAGGATTTTTACTGTAAGTTTTTAACATTATAATATATATACATGTATATATATAAACTATATTAGATAAATTGAAACTAGATGAAAATTGCTATAAAATAGTGTATATTAAATTTTTATAAAGCTTTTAATAGTATTTTGATAAAGCCTGCAAAACAGGACGTGTTAAAAAAATGACTTCAACATGTTTGGTTTGAGTGGAATGTTTGGTTTGAGTTTTGTTTGTATAACTTTTTTCTGGATCAATTTAGATAAAAATTGTATTAGGTGACAAAAAACTAGATGAAATTTACTATAAAATGTAGTATTTATGATTTTAATATTATCTTCAATAACATTTTTATTGGTACTACAATACAGAACATTCTACGGGTCCAACGTAAAACTTCATTCCCAGTAAGCTAAAATGTCATTTTTTCAGTTTAGTTTTCATATAACTTTTTTGCTGATTCATACAGATAAATACTGCATTAGACAAAAAGAAACTAGATAAAATTCTCCTTAAATTAATATACTACATTCTACAAAAATGTTATAAGAACCTTGCAAATTTATTTCTAAACTTAGTTATATCTACTTTTACTAAACAACTATTCTTCCTGATTCATCAACCTCTTCACTTACAATTTTTCCTATTTTCCAAGATCATAAAACATTGGAAATAGTATATAATAATTCTATATAATTACAAATGTGATTTTTGACGAAATAATCAAGAATTCAAGACTTAGCTTACTTTAAATAACATGTAAAACGTTGAAAGAGCGTTTTAGCAATTATTTTAATGGCTTGTAATTACCGTGTCATATATGTAATTATTACATGAAAGATTTTTTGTGCCGATGGATGGATTTATTATGGTCTGTTTATAATTAAATAAATTAATATACCATAGTCTATGCAGACGGGGATTATAAAATTATAATAATATGCGGTTTTGCATAATATTTTGCTAGAGGTAAAGGAAAACGTCGATGAAAATGATGCACAGGTTGTAATGTGTTTTTTTAGGAGTATATCTAATATACTGTTTTTGTAATATATAACAGTTTATAAAAAATTTTATGTAGATTTCATTAGTCTGTTTTGATGTATATAAATCCTGTAAAAAGTTATAGAGTCAAAACTGAAAAAAACGACATTGGGAATAAAGTTTAGAGTTGTATCCACAGAATGTTTTGGTTTTGTAGGGCTTATAAAAATGTTAATAAACATTTAAGTAAAATTCTAGATTTAACGTTTTATAGTAAATTTTATCTAGTTTATTCTTGTCTAATACAGTTTTTATCTAGATTCATCTAAAAAAATGTTATAGAGCCAAAACTAACTAGTTGGTTTGGTATTTAGCCTTGAGGCAAGTTACATGAACTTCCCGATATGTGTAAATAATCGACTTAATCAAAAAAAAAATTTGTAAATAATATACTTCATCAATCCTACTTAAAAAAACGATAATAATTTTAGCAAAGTTTGACGAATTTTTAAAATTAAACTACTTGTCGTAAGGCTGTAATATTACAGTATGTTCTATAAGACCATGATGTATATCGCCAAAAAAGTTCCATGAAAATCGGCTTAATTTTTTTTTCAACAGTTCATTACAAGAAAACGGCTCGGTGGATTTTCACCTAAAATTAATCAGTACCATTCCCAACTAATATCTTTCGAACAGTTTTTGATTTTTTTAAATCGGTTCGGTAGGATGAGCTTAAATGTGGACGAAAAGTTTAACACTTTTTTTTAAATTGCAAAGAAACGGCTTGGCAGATCGTTGCACAAAACTGACAAACAATAGTCCTCACCGAAATACATCAAATGGCTTTTAAATTTGTAAAATCGGTTCAGTCGTTTTTGAGAAAACGTCGATCAAAAGTCTAATTTTGACAAAACTTTGACGAATTTTTAAAGCTGAACCAGTTGTCGTAAGGCCGAAATATTTTAGTATGATGTAGAAGACTATGTTATCTACCGTCAAAAAAATAATCATAAAAATCGTCGATTTTTTTTTTTTAAAAACTTTATTACAAGAAAACGGCCCGGCTGATCTCTACCAAAAACTAATCAGCACGATTCCCAACCAATATCTTTCGAACGGTTTTTGAATTTTCAAAATCGATTCAGAATTGCGGGCTAAAACGTAGACAAAAAATTTTTCACTTTTCTGCGATTTATAAAGAAACGGCTTAGCCGATCGTTGCACAAAATTGACAAACAATAGTCCTCATCGAGATACATCGAGTGGCTTTTAAATTTTTGAAATCGGTCCAGCCATTTTTGAGAAAACGTCGATTTACGGCAAAAAATCTGTTCACACACACACACACACATACTTTTTCCAAATGTTGGTCTCATTCGATTCAGAATGGCTTGAAACGTCTAAGAGAAAACATAAAATTAGCAATTCGGAATTTTTGATGAAAACATAAACTTCTCCTTCGGGAAGTTAAAAAAGTGACCGTAGTTTTTATCTTCGTTCACGCTAATACGTAAATGAATAAGTAGCCGTATGACAGCTTTATATAGGCTATAAACCTTGCACAATTGTTTTCCTAAAAATTTAAAATACGCCATTGTACAGACAACTTTGTTCAGATTTTTTGTTTCTCAAGTAATATTTTATTATCTTCATCCTAAAAAAAATTACAAGCCCAAAACCAAAAAAATATCTGTGTCTTTTACTATCTAATCTGAATCCTTTAATAGAGTCTTCTCCTCGGAGCGGAATATTTTAGCATTTATTAAAACTAGAAATGCATAAATATGAATCGAATTACGTTGCTTATATGTTAATTTCGACATTGCTAATTATTATTCGCAAATGTTTGCATTTGCCTTTGCGAGCAATTATTCAGAAATTATTATTCAGAGAAATAAAGCCATCCGTCCGAATGACCGTCTGTTTAATATTTATATGCACAGATTTCATTTTATGCTTTGGTAATTATTATTTTGACTTGAATTTAATAGGTAATTATTTATAGTAAAAGGATCGAGTTAAAATTTCTTAATTAAATACGTTTTTGGTATGAAATTTTGAAGAGACAGTGTATGTATAAATTCATTTTGTGGAGGTCTTAGCGCTTCTACAACTTTTATACAAAAATATAAAGTCGTTTTATTCGAAACTTTTATATCGGAGTGTGTATAACTGTTGGCATGAAATCGTAGTAAATTTTATCTAATTTCTAGAAGATACTAAAATATGGTTCGAGAACAAAACAATCTAGATAAAATTTGCAATAAAACAGTATAAGTTATATTTTAAGAAAACAAATCGTAGAAGCTATATAGCTGCCACAATAATATAAGGTTGTCAAATATCTCCCTTCCGCCTTTTTGTATTATAAACCAAGAGCAAAAAAGCGGAAGGGAGATATTTGACAACCTAATATTACAAAATTCAAAAAGTTTATTATAGTATTATACAAATAAAGGTATATATACAAATATTTTTCTATCATTTATCTAAATATTATTTCTTTGTTCAAGGCTATCGATTAAAATAATTAAAATGACTAGTTCGATTGATATTTTGCAATCGTGTCGATACAAAATCGATTAAACAATAAATGATTCATAACAAGATTTCGTCAATAACAATAAAATCGTTGTCTGCATCGATAAATAACACTTTCTAATAAATTATTTGATTGAATCGATAATGCAGAAATAATACCATGATTGTAATAAATTATTAGTCATAAATAATTTTTCTTCACCAGTAAAGAAATATAAAAATGCTTTAAGAGTCTATCGACAATTTGTTCTGATTTTTGTCTAAATCACAAATTTAATCAAAAACTTTAAAATTACAATGATGCCAAAATAAAATAGACACGTTGAAGTATATCTAGTATGAATTTTATTATTGTATTACCTTTCTCTATATTTTTATTTATTTTTCCAAATGTCATTTTGTTCGTGAGCCGCCATCAATAAAAATCAGGTCATTTACATCGATCATCGGTATCTATTTTCGAACTAATTAGATCGATAACTGGTATGATGTGAATAAATTACGAAATAACGACATGTCCAAAGTTTTTGCAACAACACTATCAATCAAACGACAAAATAAAATGAAATAAAATGTCGAAGAAAACGATCGAGATTAATTATCCAGAAGAACAAATTTAATATATAGAAATATATATGTATATATATATATATATATATATATATATATGTATATATATTTGTATATATGGATATGTCATTTGAAATCTAGATATGTAAGAAATGGAATAATTAGAGTCGAACTTGTGTAATTAATCATGTTGCAAATAGTACACTTTTTTGAGTTGGTTTTTATTTAGTTATGGAAATTTATTTTCTCATTTTGAGTATGATTTTTAAGTATACTGAATTGTTGTAGAGCATTATATTGTTAGACAAAATTAAAAATTGTTCTATTTTAAATAAATTTGTTTAATATTTCATGTAATTTGCACAAGTGATTCAAAAGTTACAGAATTTAACATAAATAATTGAAAATCGACAGGTGGCGAAATTAATTTTCTCATTTTGGGTATGATTTAAAGTATACCGAGTTGCTGTAGGGCATTATAATGTTAGACAATATTAAAAAATATTCTATTTTAAAGAAATTTACAAAATATTTTATGTATTTTGCTCAAATGGTTCAAAAGTTACAGAATTAAATATAAATCAACACACATCAATGAATAATAATTGCTTTCAAAATTCTGTTTCTGTTGTCAACTATGATTTAAAGTATACCGAGTTGATGTAGATCATTATAATATTCGACAATATCAAAGATTATTCTGTTTTAAACAAATTTTTCAAATATTTTATGTATTTTGCACAAGTGGTTCAAAAGTTATAGAACAAAATGTAAATAATTGCACTATAGAAGATAATATTTGCTGGTGTAATTCTGTTTCTTATTTCAACTATGATTTAAAGTATACCGAGTTGATGTAGATCATTATAATATTAGACAATATCAAAGATTATTCTATTTTAAACAAATTTATCAAATATTGTAAGTAATTTGCACAACTGGTTCAAAAGTTACAAAATAAAATGTAAATAATTGCACTTTAATAAATAATAATTGTTGTTAAAGTTCTGTTTCACTTTTCAGCTAAGATTTAAAGTATACCGAGTTGCTGTAGAGTATTATAATATTAGACAATATTAAAGATTATTCTATTTTAAACAAATTTGCTAAATATACTAGCTAGTATACTATAAATATACTTTTCGACAAGTGGTTTAGATGTTATAAATTATTTAACAAAAAACGCACACGCTCTCAATTTAATAGTAAATAAAGTAGAGTACAAAATTGTAAAAAATTTCATCTTCAATTTTTTTTAAAGACTATATAAATACAAAATAATTTTTTAAATTTTCATAATAAAATAGTGTAGAATATATTTGATATGTTTAACTTAAATTATATTAAAATAAAATAATATTTACCTAACAAACTTCTTCCAAAAATTAATTATAAAAGCCAAACTAATAAGTGTCAAAAATAATACCAGATAAATTTATAAAAAAAGTCAAAATATAAAATTAACAAGTCTGATAAAAATATAAATCTCTAAATTAAAAATTATTATAAATTGTTAAATGAATTTCAAATCATTTAAAAAGCTATAGCAAAATCACTAGTAATACAAAATATATAATAATCATTTTTACACATAACAAAATTCATATTTAAATTGATAATTTACTATAAATAACATTATTATATGTATATAAATAAAATAAAAATTTGCAATTGTTTATAATTATCTCTTTTTTGTTACAGATCAAAATCACATAAGCACCAGAGGACAAAATGACCAGATATGTATATAAAAATATTTTTAAATATTCTACAACAAATTTAGATATATTACTTAACTATTTTTGTTATTTTTTTTTGTAAACTTTGTTTAATTTGGGACTTGGAGGTCCAGCGGGTGTCCTTTTGCATCTCCTACTGGCCTGCTAAGTCCCAAGTCAAATAAAGTTGAATCTTCAACTAAAAATTAATAATAATAATATATTTTCTATACTGAAAATATTGATTTAAATTCAAAAAAATGTATTTTGTCTAAATATTTAACTAATTAAGTTTGAAAAGATTTGGAAGTTTCCAAAACCCATACAAAATAGGAATAAGACTGATAGTACTCCAAGAGTTTTAGTTTAGAGTTTTTATTTGACCTTATAATTTTTTATCTAAATTTCGCTCTATTTCCACTTGACTGTCCAACCATAAATAAAATGATGTCTTGTATGTATTTATTACTATGAAATGTGATATGGTGCGAATTTTTGTTGCCTTCATGACCCCTACGAGGGCATTTGTACCTCCGGGCTAATTGTAAGAATAATTTAAGACCGTCATGAAAAGCAGTTGTGAACGAATTACAGAGCCGGATCGAAATTAAATTGTAATAAAAATTTATAAAAAACTAATTCAAAACATACTTTATTTGGTTTCCAAGTTAAATTGTAGATTACTACTAGATTGAATCAGAATTATTTTAAGAGATAATCTTATCAAAACGTAAGAATTTGTTGAGGAAAAATGTTACGAGAAAAAAGAATACTCTACTGCCTTCAATTTTAATCTAATAAAGATGATTTAGTATTTTTTATTATTAACTTCCCGTAGGGTAAGTTATTGTAATGGGCCAAAAATCGGAATTGAAAATTTTAACATTTCTCGACGTTTTGAAGGTTTCTGAACGTTTTGGCATACCTCAGAAAAAATGGATGTGTGTGTGTGTGTATGTGTGTGTGTGTGTGTATGTATGTATGGATACAAATTTCCAGTCACGTTTTAGGGCGCACGGATCAACCGATTTGAATGGTTCAAAAAACATTCGATTCCTATTGACAGGGAAAAGAGCTGATTAGTTTTTGGCAAAGGCAGGTCCAGCCGTTTCGGAGATACGGAGCAAAGAGTGCAGAAAATAGAAATCGAATTTTTGAGAGAACGGAGTATCCGATTTGAATGATCTAAAAAACATTCTATTAGTAATGATTGGGAGAAGTGTTTGTTAGTTTTTGGCAAAGACAGGCCCAGCCATTTCGAGGATACGGAGCTAAATATGTAAAAAATGGCAGTTTTTGAGAGAACTAAGCGTCCGATTTGAATGATTCAAAGAACTTTCTGCTTGTTTTAACAAAATAATTGATTTTGGAAAAAAAAATTTTGTCCCTTTTTTTCTTTTTTTTTTTTTTTTTTTTTTAATTTTTTGTATACCGAAAATAATTCAGATTTTATTTTTAATTCTGACTATAGTTCTAATATACTTTGAACAAATAATTTCAACTTTGCAATTCAGTTTATATAATTCTTATAAATATTAGACAATGTTACAATATTTATAATAATCTATTTGAAAACATTCAGTATTCCTCGAACATTTCGTTACGGTACGGAAAGTTCCAGCAATTTGCCTTAAGGCACGATGCCACCCACCCCACTAGTTTATATTACTATTTTGTATTACATGAATACTAATTATAACTATCTTTAAATATGTAATTATAAAAAAAATTATAAAATAGTTTTGATGTACAGAAATCTATAAAGAAAATAGTCAAATTGGGGTCATACATTTTTTAGGGAATTCTAGTTGTCTTTAGAAAGATTTACAGACTTATCACTTTAAAAATATTTAAAGAATTTTGTAAATCTCAAAGATCCTGAAACAATACACTTTGGCAAGGGTCTTCTAAAAAAGTTTTGGAAAAGTTGGTCAAATAAATGATCAATTATTACAGATTGTCCTCTATCCTCTCTGTCTCGAGGAAGATCTTGAAAGATTTACAGATCTATCACTTTAGAAATATTTAAAGAATTTTGTAAATCTCAAAGATCCTGAAACAATACACTTTGGCAAGGGTCTTCTAAAAAAGTTTTGGAAAATTTGGTCAATTAAATGATCAATTATAACAGATTGTCCTCTATCCTCTCTGTCTCGAGGAAGATCTTTCTCTCTAAGAAAGTAGGCGGACAAGATCTAGAAATTCCCTCGGGATAGAAAATAGGAAGAGTCCAGTTTTGTTTCAACTTTTGTTTTTATTTTGTTGCCAAAGACGCGCCACCTGTCGTCTCAAGTCGCCAGATAAGATTTTAATCAAGCGCGAAGAAAAGAGACACCTAGCGCAAATAATTCCTTTTGGGACGAAAGTAAAATAGTGAGAGATTTAGTAGAAAATATATACAACTATATATATATATATATATATATATATATATATATATATATATATATATATATATATATAAGGTATAAACTCAAAAACTACTGAACTAATATTAAATTCAATTTGCTCCTCTTGTGTAATTATAATAAACTTGAACGCTTGTTTATAGTATGGACCTTAATTTACTGTATTTAATTGGCAACTAATTTTGATATACACACAAATTTGCAATAATATATAGAAATCAATCAGTGTCAAAAATCAAATATTTTTGATCAATTTGTAAATAAATGTATATACTAAATTAATCGAAAATTTATAGCAAAATAAATCAAAAAGACTATAGTGTAGTAAATGTACCATGATGTGGACAAATTAAACATAAAACAGGTTAAGATATCAATAAGAAGAGGAACACCATAAAATATTAAAACCAATAAATTGAATATTACGTAAAGACATTTATTAATCTGACATTTTTTAATTTATGTTTTAAAAAATAGTCTTAATTCTTGTAAACTTGGAGCAATTGTGTCTTCATTTGTGATTGTAGTCTCAAAATTGTTATTCTCGGTTACATTTCCAAAGCTAGGATTTTTTTCTGAATTTTGAGGTAATTTTTAAGATTTTATAAACAACAAAACTATAGTAATATTGTAGAAATAAATGGAAAAATTTACAAAAAACCACTTATCATTGTTTGACATCGAAAACATTTGAACTGTCATCTGCTAGAAATGTCGATTCACTTGAAATTTGAATTTAGCTGAAATTCTGAGCCTAGATAATATTAGAATATAATATATAAGTAAAATGTAATGTAAAAATGTTACATTATTATTACCGAAAAGCAGCTGAGATGTGCCAGGAATTAAAATAATACAGTATATATTTGGCAGATGAAATTATATCATTTAGTTTAATAAATAACACAACAAGTCTACTATTGCACATACATTATTTTTTCAAATTTATGCATGTCGCATTTTGGTTTACTTTAATAAATTATTTAACAATACAGAAAAATATTTCTACTTATTTAAAAAAAGATTTAGAATTTTGTCTCGTGTGTCAAAAATTCATTTGTTTGGCATTGCATATGGAATATTTAGCAAGTTGATCTTAGATTGAAGAAGTAGATTTTACAAATTAATTCACCTAAGATTTGAACATAAACAATAATGTCTATTAAATTATTAGTAAAAAAAATGTACTTTAGAAATTATATTTGCCAAAAATCAACTAATATATTGTACGAGATTATGAAAATTATAGACTAGATTATTGAAGCAATTACATTGTGTGGTAAAATCAAGTGTGATATTGTTTTCTTTATTGCAGATACTATATTATTTCATTCTGAATTTCTTATACTGTTTATGCTAAGACCATAAATAAATCATAAAACTAGGTTATCAAATAGGATATTAAAAAGTACAAGATAGGATATTAAAAAATTTGGAACTTTTGAATTATAGACGTGGGTACAGGACAATGTCTGTTGGGTCATCTAGTATATATATATATATATATATATATATTAATAATATTTTCGACTAGAGCTTCGTCTATTAAATTTTTTGACTCCAGGGCGGCATTTCAATCTCGAGGCGTCCAACTCGGGCGGACGTTGCGGAAATTTATACCGTAACAGGATATTTATACACCTATATATGAATATATATATATATATATATATATATATATATATATATCGTGGCGAGAGATAAAACAACGGCTAATTGT
Source organism: Ctenocephalides felis (assembly GCF_003426905.1). Classification (NCBI taxonomy): domain Eukaryota; kingdom Metazoa; phylum Arthropoda; class Insecta; order Siphonaptera; family Pulicidae; genus Ctenocephalides; species Ctenocephalides felis. The sequence goes on along the minus strand of NW_020537758.1, from coordinate 4,448,849 downwards.
CTGGTACAGAGATATCTTTTATATTTATTGCACCTTGCAGGTAACAAGAAACGTTTTCTGATACATTTAACACACTTAGGAGGAAACATCACACCGTGGTAATAATGCAAAGAAAATATCTTATGAATTATTTAACACGATTTTGCTATGTCAGTCATATGTGTCTGATGCTTAGAAAAATACTTTGACACATATAAAAAAAATTAATATAGGGCCATATCAGTCTTATATGTTTGACATGAAAAATAGTGTTGGAATAAAATTCTTTCTTTGATACATTAACTTTTCTTGATACATTTTACCTAAATTATCTAATAAAGTTATCATAACTCATTACTCTGATATTATCGTTGCGATTAACGTGTTAATATTGCCACTTGGGTAAACATTTGTACCAGAGTGGTGCTTAGACGGTGCTTAGCCTGGGTAATTTTTTGATTTTTTAATCCAAAATTACAAAAACACACACACATATCCATTTAGTTTCTGAGGTATGCCCGTTAAAAATGTTCAGAAACCTTCAAAACGTCGGGAAATGCAAAAATTTTCATTTTCGATTTTAGGCCCATTACTATAACTACGGGAAGTTAAAAAATAAATAAATAAATGATTAAATAAGTAAATAAATGAATAAATAAATAAATAAATAAATAAAGAAATAAATAAATAAATAAATATTACCATCTCTCTACTTATCCCTCGGTTTAAATTAAGTTATTATTCAAACCCAAGATAATTACACAAAAAGCTGATCCGTAATAATCTAGAGCGCGTTATAAACGTTATATACAATATACGCGATATAAGAAAAGTGGTTTATGTAATACGGTATGCAACAAATTCACCTTATTACCTGATACCAAATTACATAGCTCCTCGTGTTCACCTTTAAGGAAATTGATGGCTTTGGGTAGATTGAGGAATGCGAAAATTCCAATTAAATTTTGATAAAAATTTATTATTATGGGATGTGAGATAAATTATGTAATCGATATTTTTTGTTGATGATAAAGTAATATTAATTAATCAGCTTGTATATGTACTTGTTGACCATAAGTCTTGTAACTTTTTAAAGGTTTGTGTGATGTTTATGAAATGTTAAGTAAATTTGTTTAAAATTAAATAGTCTATATTTCTGTCTAATATTATAATGCTCTACAGCAACTCGATATACTTAAAAATTGGACTTCAAGTTGCGAGTCTATACTGAGGGTGTGACGTAGTATTTAATATCGGTATACGAGTGCATTGTTTATTATTTAAAGTGTGCATTTGTTTATTATATCTCTTGTAAACTGTGCGCCCTAAATATATGAAATATTCGACAAATTTGTTTAAAATTAAATTATCTGAAATGTTGTCTAATATTATATAAAGTCGCAAGTCTATATTGAATGCACAAATGAGTCATTCTGCCATTTTTCCAGTCAGAATGAAAAAATGAAATGTTCTATATAGTGTTTTATATCATTTACAAATGTTTTCCAATGACATTTTAATGGAAATTATTGCAAATACGTGTAATGATCGAATGATTAATATATTTTATATTTATTTGTACAACACAAATGCAAATTATTAAAAGGTTAATCCTGATTGATTGCGAGCTTTCTATTATTGCAGAATAATTCTACATTAGATAAGTTTATAAATATACATATATAAACATACTTACATATATATATATATATATATATATATATATGTATATTTATTATAAATTATTACATCAGAAATTTATTATTAATATAGAACGGCGAACAAGAAAATGACAAATTTTCTTTAGAGCTTTATAATATTATGAAATTTAATTTATATAAACAGGGAAAGTATACGGGCTTGGTCAATGTTGCAATTTACATTTAAAAAAGTCCATTTTACATTATTTATTTTTATTGATTTAAATTATTATAAAAAAAATTCAGCAAAATGACTCAACAAAATATTTTTTTTTGAAGATGTCTTTTAGGTATGATATAAATTTATTAAAGGCAAGTAGCCAGGATGTGTTTGTGTAATTTTTATCATATTTTTTTAAACAATCGATACATCTAATTAAATAATTAACATTAAATAATCTTTTTCTTCTATTATAATACTCTGCGGCAACTTGGTATACTTAAAAATAACAATTGAAAACAATATATTGATTTAACGCCTAATAATACTTTGTGAATCAATTTACTTTAAATGTTGTAACGTTTGAATAAAAGCTTGAATTGTGATATGTTATTTGAAAAATTTGTTTAAAATTAAGTTAACTTTTACCAATATCACAAAACTCTACAGCAACTCGGTGTACTTTAAAATAATAAATGAAATAAAATGTTGATTGGAGCTTTGATAATAGAATATCAATAGTCTCGAACAAAAGATTTGTGCATTTATTAAATATATCGTTTGTAACTTCTAAAGTATTTATTGTGGGTAAATAAAATATTAGTAGAATTCATATAAAATTGAATATTAAATAACTTTTACTAATATCACAAACTCTACAGCAACTCGGTATACTTTAAAATAATAAATGAAATAAAATGTTGATTGGAGCTTTGATAATAGAATATCAATAGTCTCGAACGAAAAATTTATGCATTCATTTAATATATCTTTTGTAACTTCTAAAGTATTTATCTTGGGTAAATAAAATATTTGTAGAATTTATATAAAATTAAATAATAAATAACTTTTACTAATATCATATCACTCTACAGCAACTAGGTATACTTTAAAATTGTAATTGAAATCTGAACTGGCATCAACTTTTTTACGGGGACAATGCTCTTAGTTCCTCAGACCATACCCTGGTCTACTCCATTTTTTATCACATCAGTGTCTCTGAGTAACATCAAATATTCTAGACCAGACCTTTGTTTACATTTTATTACCACAAAATTGTAAATGATATCTGGGTTCTTAGAATAGACTCTGGTATTGGTATTTTTTCTGGTTCCTCCTAAAAAAAACATCGTCAAGACTCTTGGACTAATTTTGTCATATGATACCTATAAATATGGAATTTGTCCTCAGTCCTTCGACTCAGGATGTGTCCTGTGAATTTTATTCGACTACCATTCCATCGATCTATTACCTATGCCCTCAGACCAGGCCCTGGTCTACTCCACTTCGCATAATTCGCTCATAACACTTTGTTTTCGCGTAGGATTCCACTCTTTCCTGGTGGTATGGTGGTATAAACAGTTGGAATTTCAATTCCATCGCGTTCGCCTATAAAATAGCAAAATAGTTTGCATAATATCCGTTCGGCAGTTAACAGTTAACCTGCTTTTCAGAGTATCTAAAATTAGCCTAGGGTCACCACTATGCCATCATCCATCCATCTCTGAATGTGAATGATCTATCACGAGAGGGAAGACCACGCATATACTTATAGACGGGGAGCTGGAAAGATAAACTACTAGTATGAGGAATGGAAATAGTTGTAAGTGGCATTCTGCCTGAAGTCACGTGTCGACGAAAACAATAAAAAATTGTTTGACAAAACTAATTAATATTTGTAATTTTATTAGTCACCAGTCACTTTTAGTAGGCCTATAATACTTTAAAGTATCCCTAACATCTTATCGAGTTTTACCAAATACTTTTCCAATTTTTTATTTTAATGCAGTCATTTTATAATATTTCTTCTATATATAATTTCGCCAGAGTGTTCCTTCATACAACAAATCAATTTTCTATCCAGAGTGCAAAAACAACAATTTTATTTCGCTATGAATTTCTCAAAAGCGAAGAAACCTTTATTACCCATAATTTTCGTGTGTAAAATTTAAATATCTCTTCATTATTTCCTACGAGGAAATATCGCCCGCGCTCTTGATAGTGTGAGAGCTGGTGGAAAAAATCACTCGAAAATTTCTAGACAAAAAATTGTACTTGACACGCGTAAAAGTTTTTTAATGTAAATTTTTTATTAAATATTATTAACCGTATTAAGTCAAAATTTTGGCAAAATAAAATAAATGTATGACATTTTTATCTCCCACATATATAATTATTTTTTAAAAAAGCGTAAAATACGTGATAAAATAATATTTATTTAAATATTAACAAGTATGGTCTTTCAATATTTAAATTTTGAAGTACTTTTTGTAGATAAGTTTGTTCCAAAAGTGGAAAATCGGTAGAAGTAGGTGTTTGGTAAATTTAATAAGCATTCTATTGATGCATAATAGTTGATATGTTTCTAAACAAATTAATAAAAAAAATAACCCTAAATATAAACAAATGACTTGTCAATTTCAAGCATTGACAAGTATGGTCAAATTTACTATGCTTTTTAATGATGTATAATAGTTGATATGTTTTCAAACAAAATATTAATAAAATAACGCTAAATATAAAAAATGCACAGTTATAATTATATCTGAAGTTTGACCTATCAATATCAAGTTGGGTCTTATAATACTTAAATTTTCAAGAATATTTTATAAATAATTTTGTTTCTAAAGTGGAAAATCGGTAGTAGTAGATTTTTAGTAAATTTAGTAAGCATTCCATGTATAGTTGATATATTTTTAAATAAATTATTAACAAAATAACGCTGAATATAATCAAATGCACCATCATAAATGTGACTTATCAATTTTAAGCATTTACAAGTATGGTGGTCTTTTAATACTTAAATTTTGAAGTATCTTTGGTAGATAATTTTGTTCCAAAAGTGGAAAATCGGTAAAAGTAGGCTTTTAGTAAATTTAATAAGCTTTCTAATGATGTATAAAAGTTGATATCTTTCTAAACAAATTATTAATAAAAAAGCCCTAAATATAAACAAAAGTACCATCATAAATGTGACTTATCAATTTCAAGCATTGATAAGTATGGTCTTTTAATATTTAAATTTTAAAGTACTTTTTGTAGATAAGTTTGTTCCAAGAGTGGAAAATCGGTAGAAGTAGGTTTTTAGTAAATTTAATAAGCATTCTATGTATAGTTGATATATTTTTAAATAAATTATTAATAAAATAACGCTAAATATAAACAAATGCACCATTATAAATGTGACTTATCAATTTCAAGCGTTGACAAATATGGTCTTTTAATACTCAAATTTTGAAGCATCTTTTGTAGATAATTTTGTTCCAGAAGTGAAAAATCGGTAGAAGTAGGCTTTTAGTAAATTCAATAAGCTTTCTAATGATGTATAAAAGTTGATATCTTTCTAAACAAATTATTAATAAAAAAAGCCCTAAATATAAACAAAAGCACCATCATAAATGTGACTTATCAATTTCAAGCATTAATAAGTATGGTCTTTTAATACTTACATTTTGAAGCATCTTTTTTAAATAATTTTGTTCCAAGAGTGGAAAATCGGCAAAAGTAGGTTTTTAGTACACTTAATAAGCTTTCTAATAATGTATAAAAGTTGATATCTTTCTAAACAAATTATTAATAAAAAAAGCCTTAAATATAAACAAAAGCACCATCATAAATGTGACTTATCAATTTCAAGCATTGATAAGTATGGTCTTTTAATACTTAAATTTTGAAGCATCTTTTGTAGATAATTTTGTTCCAGAAGTGAAAAATCGGTAGAAGTAGATTTTTAGTAAATTTATTAAACTTTCTAATGATGTATAAAAGTTGATATCTTTCTAAACAAATTATTAATAAAAAAAGCCCTAAATATAAACAAAAGCACCATCATAAATGTGACTTATCAATTTTAAGCATTGATAAGTATGGTCTTTTAATACTTAAATTTTGAAGCATCTTTTGTAGATAATTTTGTTTCTAAAGTGGAAAATCGGTAGAAGTAGGCTTTTAGTAAATTCAATAAGCTTTCTAATGATGTATAAAAGTTGATATCTTTCTAAACAAATTATTAATAAAAAAAGCCCTAAATATAAACAAAAGCACCATCATAAATGTGACTTATTAATTTTAAGCATTGATAAGTATGGTCTTTTAATACTTAAATTTTGAAGCATCTTTTGTAGATAATTTTGTTCCAGAAGTGAAAAATCGGTAGAAGTAGATTTTTAGTAAATTTATTAAACTTTCTAATGATGTATAATAGTTGATATGTTTTCAAATAAATTATTAATATAATAACTCTAAATATAAACAAATACACCATCATAAATGTAACTTATCAATTTCAAGCATTGACAAGTACGGTCTTTTAATATTAGATTGTCAAATATCTCCCTTCCGCTTTTTTGCTATTGGTTTATAATACAAAAAGGCGGAAGGGAGATATTTGACAACCTTATACTTAAATTTTGAAGTATCTTTTGTAGATAATTTTGTTCCAAAAGTGGTAAATCGGTAGATGTAGTAGTAGTAGCTTTTAGTAAACTTAATACGCTTTCTAAGGATGTATAATAGTTGATATGTCTTTAAACAAATTATAGGCGAAAATTACTAAAACTGAAACCATTGCATAAAATTAGCAACAGTTTGAGTTTTGCATCTAATTAAATTTATTATTTATATAAAAACTAATTTAATTAATTATATTATTTGGTAAATAATTTGTTGAGTTATTTATCCATTGATTAAATACTCGATCTAATTTCTAATAATTTTATTTCTAATATTTATTTATTACTTTCGCGATTTTTCGAGTTTTTCGAATTTGACTTTTGTCGACGGTTTTCAAGAGCAGCTGCACGGCGAAATGCCACTCACGCCTAGTTCCTTTTTAGTTCCTTTATTATCTTCCGATAGAAAATAGTAAATGGGTAAAATGTTAAAATGGCAAAATAGTAAAATGGCAAATGGTTTCTGTTTGCCCTTCGGCTTCGGCTTCGAACGTGACTCATAAATGATGAAGTCTAGGAAGGAAAATAATTAAATAGCGCGCTTCCTCGTAAAACCGAATAAAAACAAATAGACCGGCCATAGACAGAGAGCTGATGACGGAAAAGGGATTATAATACCACTCAGAATTTTATGTAACTTCTAAACCGTTTGTTATTGAAGCGAGTTATGCAAAAAAAATTGTGCAAAATTGAGCATTTTCTTGCACACAAATACTAACTTATGTACTAACATGGTATACTTAAAAAACATGTGGATTTTAAATTTTAATTTTATTAAATAAAAAATATTAAAAATTAAATAAATTTCAATATTAAATTTTATAGACTTTTAAACAAAACCAACATCTTCTAGTCCTACTTTTTGTCCATCATCATCAACCAATTCTTTCATTTATCATTTTATCTCTTATTCCTTTATAATATTTCCTTTGACAAATGCCTCTAACAGTTAATTCTTCTTGAGACAAATATGAGGCAATTAATATCTAAAACTACTGTTTGTCCTGGAGCAAAACACGAGAAGTCTTCTAAGTGTCCATTCTGATTTATTCTGGTAGTCTCTTTCTTAAGGTAATTATATAATCATGGTCTTTTTCTTGTCTAATAAATGTTCTATAATTAATTATACGGAGGAAGATCAAGATAAGTAATCCTGAGACGTGTTTGCACAAAATTCGAAATTTTAAGTATACCGAGTTGCTATAGGGACATATGACATTCGACGATATTGTAGATTATTTAATTTTGTATGAATTTGCCAAAGATTTTATTTATATTAGGTTGTCAAATATCTCCCTTCCGCCTTTTTGTATTATAAACCAAGAGCAAAAAAGCGGAAGGGAGATATTTGACAACCTAATATTAGACAAACGGTTCAAAAGTTACATCAAATATTATAAACAAATGCATATGTCGATAATTAATAATTATTTATTATATTAGATCACTATGCGTTGATGTGATCAATATTTTATTTCAATTATGATTTTAAAGTATACCGAGTTGCTGCAGGGTTTTATAATATTAGTAAAAGTTCTAGATTATTTAATTTTAAACAAATTTGCAAAATATTTCATTACAATCAAGACATTTGTTCAAAAGTTACAAGATGTAAAGGAAATCGATTCGAAACGACTAGGAATTATATTACTTTGATTTTGCATTGAAGTTTATAATTTTGATCCAAAAAATATTTCATATTATATATAACAAGATAGATAATTTTTGCAGCTTTTTACTTATATATAACACCATGTGAAAATTTAAATAAATTGTAACAATATTTGGCCCAATACATAAATCAACTTGTTAGGGTTTGTTTTAAGGTTAACCTTTTTTTAAAACAATTTTATTTCAAGAGTTTCAAATTTGTATACACATAATTAAACATAATTTAATTAATTTTCTAACAATGTGCAATAATATTATATTAGAATAAATTATAGCAAAATAGTTTCAAACATAAAACAGAAACTTTAAAATCTAAGTTTACCGAATTTTTTTATATAATTTTGTTTTAAAATCTTAAATTTGTATATGAATAATTAAAAGTAAATAAGCTTTATAATAACATATAATATTGTTAACATACTGAAATAAACTATAACAAAATAAATTTAATTCTAAATCAACTCATAATGAAGGCGCATTACAAAAATTTTAATATGAAAGTTTACCGATTTTTTCTATAAAATTTTGTTCCAAGAATTTTAAATTTTTAAACACGTGATTAAAGATAATTTAATAAGCTTTCTAACGATATATAATAATGTTAACATATTGCAAAAAAAATTTAAAAAAATTTAATATCAAATTTTTCTATTTTGGTTCTAATAAATACAAAATGTTATATGTAGATTTATAGATAATCATATAAGCTTTCTAACTTTTATCATATTATATTATAATCTTATAAAAATTTAAAAAAAATGTACTAAATATACGCAAATGTACCTATAAAATCCTCTTGATACAATATATTAATTTTTGCACATTTTTTTTCATTTAATTTTGTTAGGAAAGTTATTGAACGTTATATACAGATTTATAGATAATTTGATCAAGTTTTTAACGATATATAATAATACATATTTTGTATTAACAATTTATTAAATAAATATAAAAAAAGAGTTTGATATACAAACATACCTTATATCGCCCAGCGCCTTTTATTTTTTTCTAATTATTTTTAAAACTTCACAAAACTTTTTACCACAAACATATTAAAAAACATAGTTTTTATTAAATTATAATAATTTTATAAAAACCCATATAGTCCATTATTAATTTAAACACTAAAAATATCTATATAAACACAAATTTATATATGATGCAATACTTTCACCTCAACAAAAACGAACAAGAATTTCAATGTTCTAATTAATTATTTATATTCATAACAATTTTATAATAATTAGGGATAAGTAAATTAATAGTTTATATTATTTTTAAAATATTTTTAGTACGAAATTATAATTTAGCACGACGATTTGTACATATTAACCTTATCAAGTCCGAAATTGCACTGACGAGTTACGTCACTATTTACATTTTGTACCAAAAATTGTACAAAGGGATGTATTTTTAAATAATTTTAAAAATATAATAATAAATAATAAATATATACGTTTTATTTGTAAAAAGACTTGAATGATAAAATGAGAAAAAGAACTTAATAAAATAACAAAAATGTTATTGAATTTCAAGTTATAATTAAACGAAAGGGTGGAAACAAACTTTGTACATTCTTACTTGTTACTTAAAAAATAACCATAAAAATTATTTTGATAACTTTTCTTTTTATATGTATTAAAGAAATAATAATGTTAATATAATTTTAATTTTTTTCAGATTTCTTTCAGGTTTTTCCAGTGGTTGAGCACACTTGGGGTTTCTGGGTGGCATATGCATCTTGCAAAAAGCAATGCCCTTGGAAATCCCAAACGTGCACAACGTCTCGACCGATTTTGATGAAAATATATAGCTAAATATATATATATATATATATATATATATATTTATTTATTTATATTCATTTTTATTCCCACCTCGACTCTGCAAAAGTGCACGAATTACGCGCATGCGCAGTCAAACAAACTTTTAATAGAAATAGATAGAATATCTTATATATTGCATTGTTAAATCAATGGCTTCTCCGTGGCCTAGTGGTTGGAGCTGCGGACTTCCATACTCAAGTCGGGACTACCCGATATCAAGCAACATTATTTGGAAATATAGATATTAAGATGTTTCCAAGTGCATCAATAAATGAATTCAGATATTGTGATGATATTTTTATCAAATTTAGATGGTCGACCGTTTGGGTTGCCATGTTTAAAAAAAAATACCACATGTGGTGAAAAGATAAAATTTGAGGATATCGAGTTGTGTTAAATTTTCCTTTACAATTAATTTCTGCAATGTTGAATTTAGAAATGTATTTTTTGATGTCATAAAGAGTAATAATATAAGTTTGAAAAAATCGAATCTATAAATCTTGAAAATTTTAAACTTGAAATTTATATTTTAAATTTTCAAGAGCGTCAAATCGTGAAACTAAAATTTTACACAAAGTTTCATCATAAAATTCATTTTATGAAACTTGAAATTTAACTTCTTTAATTTTGATTATTAATGAATATTTGCGTATTAATGAATAAATAAATAAATATTTATTCCTAGCCATCTATAAAAATAATGTTATAAGAAAACATATTATTAGATAAGATAAATTATTTGAATAAAAAGTTAATAAAATAAGTTATATTTAAAAAAAATCTTTATGTTTTTTTGTTATATTTATACTTGAAATTATATTTATAATTGTGTTTATTTTTCAAATTTATAAGTCAGATGAATATTTAGGTTTCAATTGCATTTTTAGAGTATACAAAGTTGCTGTAGATTTTCATGTTGTTAGACAATATTGTAGATAATTTAATTTTGCACAAATTCACTTAATATTTCATATATTTTAGACAAACCGTTTGAAAGTTGCAAGAGATGTAATAAATAAATGCATGGACCATTCATATGAAAAAATAAATGCGCTCATTTCATATCTAGTATATATAATATATAATTTTATTTGCATTTTTAAAGTATACCGAGTTGCTGTAGGGCATTTTGTTATTAGACACAGTTGTAGATAAATTAATTTAGCACAAAACTTAATATTTCATTAATTTTAGATGAACCGTTTAGAAGTTACAAGGGATATAGTAAATAGATGCATGGCCATTCATAAAAAGAAATAAACGTGCTTATTTCATATATAATATCTAATACCAATTGCATTTTTAAGGTATACCGAGTTGCTGTAGGGCATTTTATTGTTAGAAGTTGTAGATAATTTAATTTTAAACAAATTTGCTTAATATTATATTTAGTTAAAACTAACCGTTTAAAAGTTACAAAAGATATAATAAATGAATGCACAGACCATTTATACCAGTGTTTTCCAACGTGGGGCCTACGCCCCACCGGGGGTCGATTTGTAAATTCAGGGGTCAATTTAAAAATTTTGGTGATTTTAATATAATGTAGTATAGTATTGGTTAAACATTTAACAAAATTTGTTTTTCTTAGATTTAACTAATAATAAGCCCTAGTTTTCAACGCTGCTTTCCTGGTGCCAGGGTTATGATTTTTCTGGCGAGTTGACTTTCTAAAAAGATTAGCTTGAATTTGATTTTTTTTCAGTACTTTATAATAATATTACAACTGCCCATTATAATCAGAAAATGATATATGCTGTAAACTGCCTATATAAAACTGAAAATTATGAAAGAGAATGTTCTGGAATGCAAAAATTCTTTGGGTTTAAATACCCCTTACTAATTATTTTAAACTTTTATATTCAAATTTACGATAATTACCAATTAATTAGTTAAATAAAGTTTCTAACTGCTTATTCCAAAAATTTTACTTATGATGTTTAATAGCAATTTAATAGTTAAAAGTTATCATTCACGTTTTTTCAGAAACAAAAAAAATGTATGGAAGGGGGGGCATAACGTTTTTATAAGCCCCAAGGTGGGGCGGGGCCCAAAAAGGGT
>NW_020537758.1:4345231-4436001 GCF_003426905.1 Ctenocephalides felis | reverse complement strand
AAGTTACATAATATTCTGAGTGGTATTATAATCCTTTTTCCGTCATCTGCTCCCTGTCTATGGCCAGTCTATTTGTTTTTATTCGGTTTTACGAGGAAGCGCGCTATTTAATTATTTTCCTTCCTAGACTTCATCATTTATGAGTCACGTTCGAAGCCGAAGCCGAAGGGCAAACAGAAACCATTTGCCATTTTACTATTTTGCCATTTTAACATTTTACCCATTTACTATTTTCTATCGGAAGAAAATAAAACAACAAAAAAGAACTAGGTGTAAGTGGTATCTACATTTCACCGTGCAGATGTTGCACAAAAGTCAAATATAACTTGCGAAAACCACGTACATTCTTAAGAACTCAAAAAATAGTGAAAGTAATGAATAAATAATATATTTATAAATAAAATCAATGGATAAAAAAATAAATAAGTTATTCAACAAATATTATAAATAAGTAAATTAGTTTTTATATAAATAATGAATTTAATTAGATGAGACACTCAAACTGTTACTAATTTTGTGCAAAGGTTTCAGTTTTAGCAAGGATCTATAATTTGTTTAAGGACATATCAACTATTATACATTATTAAAAAGTTTAAAAAATTTACTTAAAACCTACTTTTACCGATTTTCCACCTTTGTGTTATTTTATTAATAATTTGTTTAAAGACATATCAACCATTATACATTATTAAAAAGTTTAAAAAAAATACTAAAAACCTACTTCTACCGATTTTACACTTTTGGAACAAAATTATTCAAAAAAGATACTCAAAATTTAAATACAGCAAGACCATGCTTGTTAATGCTTGATATTGATAGTCACAGTTAAGCTATAATTATGATATTGGATTTGTTTATATTTAGCATTATTTTAATAATAATTTAAGGTTAATAAATTTAGTATAAATCTACTTCCACCGATTTTCCACTTTTGGAACAAAATTATTTACAGAAGATACTTCAAAATTTAAGTATTGCAAGACCATTCTTGTAAATGCTTGAATTTGAAGTCACATTTGAACTAAATTATGATGACGCATTTTTTTCATATTTAGCATCATTTTATTAATAATTTGTTTAAAGACACTTATTAAATTTACTATAAATCTACTTCTACCGATTTTCCACTTTTGGAACAAAATTATTTATAAAAGATACTTCAAAATTTGAGTATTAAAAGACCATACTGTCGATGCTTGAAAATTGATGTCACATTTAAAGTATAATTATGATGACGCATTTTTTTTATATTTGGCGTTATTTTATTAATAATTTATTTGAAGACATATCAACTATTAAACATCATTAGAAAGCTTAATAAATTTACTAAAAACCTACTTTTACTGATTTAACACTTTTGAAACAAAATTATTTACAAAAGATACTTCAAAATGCAAGTATTGAGTTACCATACTTATGAATATTTAAATAAATATTATTTTATGACATATTTTACGCTTCTTTAAAAATACTTACATAAACAAATAAAAATATAAATGTCGTACATTCAATTTATTTTGACCTATTATGATCTATACTAATTAATACATATTTTTCATCAAAAACTTTCTTCGAATTATAAATATGTATTAAGTATTATTATTAGAAATTTTTTGAATGAGTGATTTTTCCACCAGCTCCCCCACTATCAAAAGCGCGGGCGATATTTCCTCGTAGGAAATAATGAAGAGATATTTAAATTTTACACATGAAAATTATGGGTAATAAAGGTTTCTTTTGCTTTTGAGAAATTTATAGTGAAATAAAATTGTTGTTTTTGCACTCTGGATAGAAAATTGATTTGTTGGTTGAATGAACACTCTGGCGAAATTTTATACAGAGATAATATTCTAAAATTTGTGAACCATTTGATGAAACTCGATAAGATGTAAGGGATACTTTAAATTATTGTAGGCCTAGAAAAAGTGACTAATGACTAATAAAATTACAGATTAAGAAAACAAAAAAAAATACAGATAGTCAAACAAAATTTTATTGTTTTCGTCGACACGTGACTTCAAGCAAAATGCCACTTACAACTATTTTTTTATTTTTTTTTATTATTAACTTCCCGTAGGGTAAGTTATAGTAATCGCAAAAAAATCGAAAATGGAATTTTTTATATATCTTTACGTTTCAGAGGTTTTTGAACATTTTGGCATACCTTAGAAAAAATGGATATATGTGTGTGTGTATGTGTGTGTGTGTACGTATGTGCGTGTGTGTATGTATGTGCATGTGTGTATGTATAAGCGGATACAAATTTTCGTCGACGATTTCTGGAACACGGATCAACCGATTTGAATAATTCAAAAAACATTCGATTCGTATTGATAAGGAGATGTGCTGATTAGTTTTTGGCAAAGGCAGGTCTAGCCGTTCCGAAGATACCTTGCAAAAAGTGCCAAAAACGGTAACTCAGTTTTTAAGAGAACGGAGCGTCCGATTTGAATAATTCAAAAAATATTTTACTTGTATTGACAAGATGAAGAACTGATCAAATTTTCATGAGGGCAGGTCTAGCGGTTTCGGAGATCTAACGAAAAAAGTAAAAAAAAATGCCATTTAGCGGTCAAAAATGATCATTAGACATATGCACATCAAATTATCAGATATTTTATAGAGATTTTACCAATAAGTATAATTTTTTTTTACATTTTTATGGGTTCCGTACCAATGCTTATGCGTTAGGCGGCGGCGCAGTCCAAGCTCTATGCAGTCCAAGCAGTACGATTGCTTTGAAACAAAGTTCAGAATTTCCAAAATATGTCAAAATGAAGAAAACATTTTTTTTTTCCAAAAAAATTTTGTTTTAAAAAAAAAGTAATTTTCTGTCAAATTTATAGTTTCTCAAAAATCTAATTTTTTGAAGTAAAGTTTTTTCAAAAATGTTAATCGTTTTTAAAAAAAAAAGAGTGCGCGTAAGGATCACACGCGATTGAAGTAAAACTTTTAATATTGTATGAGTAGGCAATTAAGATAAAAATAAAAAAAAAATGAGTGCGCGTAAGGATCACACGCGATTGATGTAAAACTTATTTGTAATTATATTGTAGCAAATTTAAGTTGAGTAAAAATAAATACATCATATAAAAATTTTGAATAATGTTTATTAGTAATATGGTAACACTCGTGATGCACACATTTATTAGTGTCGTCAATCATTATACACATTTATATAATGATAAATTATAAATTATATATTTATGATTGCATTAAAAATATGTATAATATTTACAAACAATAATGTAATCAAAGTCGTACTTAAAATATGACATGATCGTTTTAAAGTAATTGCTGATTAATAAATTCTATAATATTCATTCACACAGTGGATTATGTTATGTAAACAAATATTGTTTTTGCAAATTAACTCATCCTGTAAGAATTGTGTTTGAAGAACTTCATGTAATTAAAATTAACATACATTCATTCACTGTTTGTATTTTTTTTACTTTTTCGCTGACGATATAATCTCATTCCTTGAACAGCTGTAATATCCGTCTTGCCTAACAAATTGAAGCCATACTTTTATATTTGTTTTATTTATCAAGCCCTCGCAATCGTCTAATTTGCATGAAACACAACCTAAGTGAAATTAACCTTTCAGATACAGTATCTAGTTTAGGTAGATAATTTGGTATAGGTGGAAATACAAACCCGTTAAATTTACACAAAGTAGGAATTTTACCCGAATTTAATATCTTTCGACAAGTTTGACATCCAACCTGATTATTTGAATCAATATTCAAAAAACATTATTAAGAATTTGTTTTTGAGCATCATTTGATATTTCTGAGTCACTTTGAAGCCAAAGTCGATCACACACAAAACATACATAGCCAAAGCTATCATTTCTTACGCAGCGCAGATATTTTCTTAGTTTTATTATTTATTTGCGATTATTTGCACTACAATTATTTATGGGGGACTGGATAAAATATTCTTCCGATCCTGACATTTTTATTAACTCACGAATTATACTGCTAACTCATGTCGCGCCTAAAGAAGTTTTACTTAAAAAAATGTTTAGAGACTACGAGCTAAGTACAAAACTCAAGTGAAAGTCGATACATTTTTTGTTTGTTTTTGACATATGATTTGACATTTGGTGTATTTTTTGTTTTGCTCGCAGACTAGATCGAATAATTGCGATAGCTGCGCTTACTAGCGTCGTAGTGTTCAACTTCACGTTGGCGTTTTCGTTGCATTTGTACGGATTTACACCCGTGTCGCGCCTAATGAAGTTTTTACCCCCATTTCGCGCCTAAAGAAGTTTTACTTCAAAACATCATATTTGAATTTTAAAAATCATCTTTTAATAATCATATAACATCAATAATAATGAGATCTCCTGAGCATCGGCACAGCTGTCCTACTGATATTAAAAGTTTGAATATGATGTGAAGCTTTCTTCCTAATTTTGTTACCTATCTTACCGGGAAATTCAAACCATAAACGTAGAAGTTCATCATTATCGCCACGTTCTATGTACACTAATTTTCCCACACAACCATTAGCTAAGCCATCACTTACATCAATATTAGTTGTTATTATGTAAAATTTATTCAGAACTAAAATTATTTCATACGGCAAAGCCCCGGTATCAATAACCGATTTTTTTGAAACTGCTGACGAATGTATGATTGTTGATCTGTCGCATGGCAACCTACATAAATATCCGTGGCAGTAGATATTATTTTGTCTTCAACGAGATTCAGTATAAATTTATTATATTCCATGACACATTTATTCTCTAAGAAAAGTCTTATTCCATGAGGACATAACATAAAAAACGTGATTCAATTAATGCAAGTTCATATAGGGTTTAGCGCTCGACTAAGGCATGACATGACGGGAGTGGATACTCGCGACATCAGCGCTTACGGCGTCGTAGTGTTCAACTACACGTTGGCATTTTCGTTGCATTTGTACGGATTTACACCCGTGTCGCGCCTAAAAATTTTTACACCCATATCGCGCCTAAAGAAGTTTTACTTCAAAAATAATAATTTTTGGTACGGGAAGTACCAGCAATTTGCCTTAAGGCACGATGCCTTAATTGCCTTAAGACAGAATTCCACTTACAGCTAGCTTTTATTAGTAGTTTATATTTCCAGCTCCCCGTCTATAAGTATATGCGTGGTCTTCCCTCTCGTGATAGATCATTCAGATTCAGAGATGGATGGATGATGGCATAGTGGTAACCCTAGGCTAATTTTAGATACTCTGAAAAGCAGAGTTAACTGCCGAACGGATATTATGCAAACTATATTATGCTATTTTATAGGCGAACGCGATGGAATTGAAATTCCAACTGTTTATACCACCATACCACCAGCCAAAGTGGAATCCTACGCGAAAACAAAGTGTTATGAGCGAATTATGCAAAGTGGAGTAGACCAGGGCCTGGTCTGAGGGCATAGGTAATAGATCGATGAAATGAAAAATACAGTAATATCTCAGACCAGGTTGAGCAGGATCTAGTCTAAGGCTTAAGAACAAATTCCATTTCTAATGGCGTAGACAAGTGACAAAATTAGTCCTAGTGCCTAGGCACAATGTTTTTATTAGGAGGAACCAGAAAAAATATAGATCAGATTTTAGTCGAAGAACCTAGACACCGTTTACAAATGTAAACAAGGATCTAGTCTAGAATCTTTGATGTTACTCAAAGACACTATGTGATAAAAAATGGAGTAGACCAGGGCCTGGTCTGAGGGCATATGTAATAGATCGATGAAATGGTTGTCGAATTAAATTCAGTAAGAGACAAAGTTGACTATGAACTAGTATAAATAATTTATCAACAACCAAGACTAATGATTGTTATCTAAGATTTACTATTGAGCAGAGACTGATATTAGGATAAATGTAATTTCCATGAGCAATGGTGCCATATGGTACAGACAAGTGTCAAAATAATCCAAGAGTATAGGAACAATTTTTCTATTAAGAGAAGCACAGAGTTTAGTCTGAGGAACCAGAAAAAGTATAGATTAAAGTTTACTCTAAAAATGTATCATCCAGAATATTTATGTGATAAAATGGTAAATACCAGGATCTTGTCTTAAATCTTGGATAGCATCTAAATATATGTATTAGGGTGGTCCTTAAAATGATCATTTTCGAATTTCCTTGCTCCCAGGGGCTCAAATGGTTCCAAATTAATAAAAAACAATTTTCTGAAAGTTTTAGCTCTTAATATCAACGTTTACATAGAGCGCAATTCAATCAAACTTCGTATGGAAAGAGCATGAAAATTTTTTTGAAAATTTAAAGAAAATGTTTTAGGTATAACTTAGCGACTAGTTTGCTAAATTACATCTAAAAACATTTTTAAAATTTTTGAAAATTTTTACATGCTATTTCCATACAAAACTTTGATTGAATTGCGCTCTATCTAAACGTTAATATTAAAAGCTAAAACTTTCAGAGAATTGTTTTTTATCTATTTGGAACCATTTGAGCCCCTGGAAGCAAGGAAATTCGAAAATAACCATTTTAAGGACCACTCTAATATGTATATTAAATAAATGATACGATGGAAGAGTAAACTCTAGGGTCTACTAAATAACTACTATTCAGTATCTGATCTAAAACCTTAACTTTTACTTAGAAACTCTAAGAAAAAACACCCTTAGGAAAAGTTATAGTAATCGTCCAAAAATCGAAATTGAAAAATTTTGCAGTTTTTCACGTTTTGAAGGTTTCTGAACATTGTGTCTGTGTGTGTGTGTGTGTGTGTGTGGATACAATTTTTCGTCGGCGATTTTGGGAGCACGAATTAACCGATTTAAATGGTTCCAAAACCATTCGATTCCCATTGATAGGCAGATGTGCTGATTAGTTTTTGGCAAAGGCATGTCCAGCCGGTACGGAGATACGGAGCAAAGAGTGCAGAAAATACAAATCGAGTTTTTGAGAGAAGGGAGTATCGGATTTGAATGATACAAAGAACATTCAATTCGTAATGATGGGGAGAACTGGTGATTTGTTTTGACAACGGCAGGTCCAGCGGTTTCGGAGATACAGAGCTAAATGTGCAAAAAAGGGCTTAGTTGAGAGACTAAGCGTCCGATTGGAATGACACGAAGAACTTTCTGTGTGTTTTGTCAAAATAATTGTTTTTGGAAAAAACATTTGTTTCAATTGTTTTTATATATAGAAAATATTTCAGATTTTATTTTTAATTCTGACTATAGTTCTGATATACTTTAAACAAATAATTTGAACTTTGCAATTCAGTTTATATAATTCTTATAAATATTAGTCAATGTTACAATATTTATAATAATCCATTTGAAAACATTCAGTATTCCTCGAACATTTCGTTACGGTGCTGGAAGTTCCAGCAATTTGCCTTAAGGCACGATGCCATACACCCCACTAGTTTTAATTTTAATATTCAATAAATATAATATGTAGAAGCGAGAAAAATATTAATAGATACTGATAAGACGCCAATGCAAAAAATCAATTTTTCATAAAATATTTGAATTATTAATAAAAAAAATAATAATAAATGTAATGCTATCACGTACCTTATATCTCCTTTTATGATAAATCTGCAAATAACAAATACACTTTCCAAATAACCATAAAAATCTAATTGTAATCTGAGTATTGTTCATATTGTATTAATAAAAATATAACGCACTTCATATATTATGTAATAAATTTTATATTAAAAACGCCATTAATATTTATATTGTATATAACTTAATAACGAAAAATACTTAAAATGTTCAATGTTTCTTACGCCAAAAACGTGCATATTATTTTTAAGTTAAATATAATTATAAGTTTTTATATCCTTTATATTTTATTATTATTCTAAGCTTTTAATTAAATTAATCACAATAATGTCGTATAATTGTACAAATTAGGAATATTCCTTATTTAACTTGACGATTTATACATATGAACGTTGCAAAGTCCGAAATTGCACTAACGAGTGACGTCATTGTTTACATTTTGTCACAAATTTTACACCTGTGATCGAATCTAATATACAGAGATGTATTTACAAATAATTTAATATATATATATATATATAATTTTATTTTTTTCAGTGTTTTTCCAGTGGTTGAGCACACTTGGGGTTTCTGGGTGGCATATGCATCTTGCAAAAAGCAATGCCCTTGGAAATCCCAAACGTGCACAACGTCTCGACCAATTTTGATGAAAATATATAGCTAAATATATATATATATATATATATATATATATATATATATATATTAATATTATTATATTAAAGGCTTCTCCGTGGTCTAATGGTTAGAGCCACAAACTTCCAATACAAATAAACGCCTGAGACAATCCGATGTCAAGCAAAAATGACTTCATTTGGTTAATTAAGACTAAGTTAATTAAGTTGCTTAAATTAAATTTTTTTTAACAAAAAACTTAATAAAATACTTAAAACAGTTTATATATTAGGTTGTCAAATATCTCCCTTCCGCCTTTTTGTATTATAAACCAAGAGCAAAAAAGCGGAAGGGAGATATTTGACAACATAATATATATATATATATATATTTTTTTTTCTTTATCATTTGGTTACAAAATTAAACTATTTTTACAATTCATAATAATAATAGATTAAAATTTTAAAAAATTATACATTGCACTGCAATAATTAATTCAAAAGATATCTTTGCTTATATTTACATTAACTAATACTATATTTTACATTTTTAATACTATACAAAGAATTTTTTACCTAAATATTTATTTATAGATAAACTAATATGTTGCAATTATTTTTAAAATTAATTGCAATATTTGACTAAATAACAAATATCAAAACCCCTAATTATATTTTCATAATTAATATATAAATAAAAACTAAATTGAGTGGTTATTGGATGAATGAATTAAATAAAAAAATATTAGATGAAAACGTAAATATATATATATATATATATATATTTAATTGATTAATTAATTTTTAAACAAATGAGCATAATTGTAAATATATAATGTTTATATATTAATTTATTTAATAATTTTTAGAAGCATGTACAATTAGTATGTATGCATTTTTTTATTTAAAATAAATTTGTATATATATATATATATATATATATATATATATATTGTATTTATTATTTTATATTCCAATATTTTTTTCTCAATTTACAATAAAAATTTTGGTTTTAATTATCTTTATATTTGGGGTTTGAATTACTTTAGAAAATAGTTAAAAAAAAATTAGATATAATTTTATACATAGAACCTCACAATCAGTTAATTTATAATTTAATTTAATACAGCCGGAATAAATATTTAGGTATCAATTGCATTTTTAGAGTATACCGAAATGCTGTAGGGTATTTTAATATTAGACAAAGTTGTAGACAATTTAATTTTTAAATTTAAAGTTTTTGTGATGCACAATTTTCAATTTTAATTAAAATACTTAAAGTTATTAAAATTTTATAGATTTTTTGTTATTTTATATTTTTTAGATGATTTTTTTTAAAAAAACTTTTATTTCATGATTTCAAGATGACAAATTTAAAATTTTAATATTTGAAAATTTTGAATCTCATTTTTAATTTTTTATATCAAGATTTTTAAATTTTTCAAAATGTTGAAAGTAATTTTAAGAACATAATTAATAATATGTAAATTTCACGATTATTCAAGATTTGAAGACTTTAATTTTTTATTTCGTATTTTAAAAATACAATTTTTTGATTTTCAAGTCTTGACGTTTTAAATTTTAATTAAATTTCGAAATTAAATTTAAGATATTTTTTAATTGAAAATAAAAAAAAATTAGATTCCAAAATTTGAAACATAAATTTTCAATATTTTCAGATTTTAATTATATTGTGTGTTTTTAATTTTTGCAATTTCACGTTTTGAATTTTACTTAAAGACTTTAATAAGGTTTATGATTAAAAATGAAGAAATTCAAAATATTTTGTAAGAACTCTTTTATGCTTATGATATATAATTAAACAATATACTAAATATGTAATAAACAAGTTTTTTTAAAGACAACGTTAAAAAAAAATAAAAAAAATAATAAATTTGAGAAACATCTATGAAAAACAAACTTTTTCTGAACAAATCCAAAATAATGAATATATTATAATTTAACATGAATATTTTGTTTTCAAGTCAAATTCAATGCAAATCATCTTATATACACACACACACACATATATCTATATATATATAGACATAATTTTATACATAGAACCTCACAATCAGTTAATTTATAATTTAATTTAATACAGCCTGGATAAATATTTAGGTATCAATTGCATTTTTAGAGTATACCGAGTTGCTGCAGGTCATTTTGTTATTAGAAAATGTTGTAGATAATTTAATTTTGCACAAATTTCCTTAAAATATTTACTTAAAACAAACCGTTTAAAAGTTACAAGCGATATACTAAATAAATGCATCGGTACGACAATGACTATCAAACATCTGTCTCAAAATAATGCAGGAGCAAAAAATCAAAAAAAATGTTTATATATTTAATTTTTTATTTCTACTTATAAATAAATTTTCAACAATCAACATAAACATAAACTAAGTCTATTACCACTATTACCACTTATTACCACCAACCGTGCCCTTTCCTCTCCACAACATGAACCCTAAAATGGAAAGGATGTGCCTTGTGGTAAATGTATACCGGATAATGCTTATGCACCGGAACTGCTACCGGATGTGGAACCGGTTCAAAAACCTTATGTACCACCGGAACCTCTACCGGAACCGGTACCTCAACCGGATGAGGCTGGTCAACCGGAACCGGTATGTGTTTTACAACCGGTACGTGGTAGGGTTGTGGTACGTGGACTTCGTAGGGCCTGTCGACCTGGTAAGGGACATCTACTTTGTAAGGGACAGTGATGATTTTTTCCACTTTCACAGGGACTTTGACTGGTACGGGGATTGTTACACGGTTGTAGGATACCGAATGTTCCACTTGGTGGTTGTGATGGTGCTCTTCTTCATGGTGGTTGTGGTGTTCTTCGACAGGTGCTGGAGGTCCTTCGAGAGATGATGGTCCTTCGATGTGAGATGGTCCTTCGAAGGATGATGGTCCTTCGATGTGGGATGGTTCTTCGATGTGGGAGGGTGCTGGTGGTCCTTCGATGTGGGCTGGAGGACCTTCCTGGAATTTAGGGCTGAATGCTGGAGGTTCGTAGTTGTAGCCTTCGGATCCGGAGCTGGAGGATGAGCCCAAAAGACCACGTTTGTCCAGTTTTTTTAACTCCAGGCCTGATACCAGGGCACTAGTTAACAAAACAGCTGCGATCTGAGAAAGTGGTCAAGTAATATATAATTTGTAAAAAAAAATCAATTCGTTAAATTCAATATCTTGACACTTTTGTTGACGTAAATAGAATGACATTTAAGGATAAATATTGTAGAGAGTCTATTGTAATGAGGTGTTTAAATAGAGACAAACAAAATTAATATATCTCACTTTATATTTCGTAATTATATTGAAATTTATTTCCAAAAGTTACAATTATTCAAAGAAAATTTTAAACTTATCAACACATTACAAAATAAATTTTATTTCAAAATTGTGAAACTTTCACATATTTTAATTTAGTTTAATTAAAATTAAAAATTTGATACCACGAACACTTTACATTTTAAAACATGAATTTCTTAGATACGTTACTAACATTTTGGAATTCCAAAGAAAAAATCTTATGATTTAAAAAAAATTAATATTCTTCACATTTCAAACTAAAAATCTTAAAATTTGGTGTCCAAAATTTTAAAATCTCTAATAACAATTTTTATACATTGAAATTTCCTAAATCTCGATATTTCATTTCTTGAATTATGAATTTTAAAAATATTATTTTATAAATATTATAAATAATTTAAAAATATATCCTTTAAGTTTGATTCAGAAAATATTGTTTAATTTAATATTTCTAAATTTTGTTATTTTTTTAATTTGAAATATAATTTATAAAAAAGTTTCAAAATTAGGTTCATAAAATCGTACAACTTTAATTTGACTTAAAATTTGATTTAAATTCTAGAAAATTAAATATATAAAATGTTGAAATTGAAGACAAATAATTTTGAAACTTTTTACCTTAAGATTTTAAATTTAGAATAAAAATCGATAAATTCAAATTTGTCTTGTAATTTCTTGAATTTTTAATTTTAAATGTATCATTTCTCAAAAAATATTTTTAAAGTCTAATATTATAAATTAAAATATATATTTTTAAATCATTTTGTAAGTGTTATTTTTTAGGGATTAATTTTTTGAAATTTAGAACATAAATTCGTAAAATTTTATCACAAAATATTCAAAATTAATTTCTCCAATTAATAATGTTAATTTAAAGTTGAAATTGTTGAATTTTGATATTTGAGTCTTGATTTTTTTATTTTTTGGAATTAAATTTTTAAGACTAATTTTATGTTAAAAATTCTTGAAATATTACAAGAAATATACAATCTTGGCATTTGAATCAGAAAACCTTGAATCTTTATATTTTAAATTTTGAAGTCTAAAAATAGAATGTTTAATGTATTACAATTAAGTCAAATCATAAATTAAAATGTGTCTGAAAATCTTGAATAATCGTGAAATTTTTAATACCTTGAATTTTAAAATTTCATGTACAATGTAAAATTTCAATACAAAAATCTACAAATTTTGAATTTTATATTGGAGGATTTAATTAGTTTCAAAATATTTAAAAAAAATTGAAATTTTATTACAAATATCATTAAAATTTAAGATTAGAAATTCATAAATTTAGTATTTAAAATGTGAAATTTTGAAATAAAAATTTTATACTTATTAACTTGAAAATTGCAAAATAAAATGATAAAAAATTTGAAATTCTAATATTTTTATAATTTTGAACTTTTAGATTTTCAAAAAATATTATTATAAGTAGATAAATAATATAATTCAATAATAAATAATTGTAGAAAGATAATTAATATAAATATTCGATATTTTTTGCTTGAATTTGTTTTTTATATTTTTGAATGTTCAAAAAATTAATTATCAATTTTAAATGTAATGAGAAAAATTTTCACTGATTTTAAATATTTTAATTAAAATTCAAAATTGATACCACAAAGACAGACTTTAAATTTTAAAATATGAATTATTTAAATTTTGTTTTTAACACTTTTAAATTCCGAAGAAAAAATCTTAAAATTACAGAAAAAAATATTTAATAACTGCAAAAAAATTGGAATTGAATAGTGAAATATCAAAAATAATAAATTTCAAAAAAATTAATTTGAGAAATGAAATTTGAGTTGATGATACACATTTGGAGTCGAAATGTACACAGTACAGATATTAATATTTATATTATCTTTGATTGGTAATTTTAAAAAATCTTATATATATATATATATATATATACTTTAATTTAATTTTCAAGACCACTATTTATTTACTCAGGAAAAAAATGTTGAACTAAAATGACGTATAAAATGCACTTCCTCATAACTTTACCATATAACCACTTATTAACCTACTCAAATTTTTATTACCACTTTCACAATTAAACACAAAACATCAATAAATATTTTCCCGATTAAAAAATCCCAAATAATTATTTATAAATATTTTATTTTAATTTTCAAACTTACAAATGTCTTCATGATTGTTCTGTTTCTGTGACTGTTTGTCGTTTGACAATGTTGATGGAACCGATTCGTCTGTCTTTTATATGAAAAATTTTGTTATACGAGATTTTTGGGATTTGTGAATAATATATCACGAATTATAATAACTTTCACCGATAAAACGATTTGAATTCATTTCGGATGTTATAATATTATATCATAACACATTATTTAAATGTAGATGGAAATAAAATTCAAATAAAGTTATATAATTATGTTAAAAGGCCTGAGTGAGGTATGGATTTGTCTATTTAGGTATAAGATTTCATAATAAACTATAAAATGTGATTTACAAATTTTTAATATATATATATATATATATATATATATATATAATTTTTATTTTATTGTTCAGTAATGTTATATTAAATTCAAAATTCGCTTCAGAATTTCCTATTTCTCAAAACACCAATTTTTTAACTATGAAATTTTGAATAAAAAATATGTACTGTTAAATTTAATTTATTTAAATCTTGCATTATTTATTTAATTTTTTAATGCTACTAATTTAATAAAACATAATTCACCAGAAATAATATAAAAAATAGGACAAAAAATAGAAGTACTAAAATAAATATGTTTATATTTTTTGGAAATCTAGAAATTCAAAATATATAAAACACAAATTCAAACAAAAAATATGAAATAATTATCTTAATTTATTTTATAATATTTTTTTCAGAAATTCAAAAAATGTAAAACACATTTTTAAACCAAAAAATATCAGAATGTTAACAAATTAATCTTTTATTTATATTCATATTTTTTTTTAAATTTATTTATTTATATATACATTATTTTCATATCTCAGACAGACAGAAATTCATTCATTCAAAAATCTTAAAGTTTACAAAATATAAAAAAAACAAATTGAAGAAAAAAATTAACTAAATAGCTTGTTTTATAATAAATGTATTAATACATATTAAATTATTCAAATTATTAATTTAGAATAATGTTTATTGAGAATCTAATAACTTAAAAAATATAAAAAAACAAATTCAACAAAAAAATAAGTAAAAATTATCTAGATTATCTATTTATTATAAATTATTAGTTTTATTTTAAGTTATATAAAGTAATAAATTATAACATAGCTTTTTTAATATAAGAAACAAATTCAACAAAAAAATAATTATCTAAATTATCTATTTATAATAAATTAATATTAAATCCTAAAAATTATCTTTTTATGATTTTACAAAATTGCAAAAATTAAACAAAAAAAAATTTAAATAAAAATATCCAAAAATTATATATTTTTCCTATTTTTATAATGTTTTTTTGAAAATGTGAAAAATTTAAAAAATATGAAAGACAAATTTAAACAAAATATCTGAAAATTATCTAAATTAACTTTTTATTAAAAATTGTTAAATTAAATTTAAAATAAATAAATAAAAAAATAAATTTTAAATTATCTATCTAAAAATTCACAAAATATTAAAAAAAAACAAAATCGAATGAAATATGTTAAAATGATCTAAATTAAAATCAAAATTAACATTAAATTATATAAATTTTATATTCATAATAATGTTTTAAAAAATTTAAAAAAATCCAAAAAAAATAATTCGACACAAAAAATATCAAAAAAATATCTGAATTATCTTAATAAATTAACAAAAATAAACAATTCCAAATAAAAACATATCCAAAAATTATATTTTTTTTCCTATTTTTATAATGTTTTATTGAAAATCTAAAAATTAAAAATATATGAAAGATTGAAATAAAAAAAAATCGAAAAATTGTCTAAATTAACTATTTAACATTTAAAAATGCTTATTATTAATTAAAAAATGAATTTAATTTATGAATTATTAATTTATTAAATTATATAAATTATATATCCATAATATTGTTTTTCAAAATCTTAAATTAAAAAAAAAATACAAAAAAAATAATTCGATACAAAAAATATCTAAACATTATTTTAAAAAATCTATTTTTA
The DNA here is from genome assembly GCF_003426905.1 of Ctenocephalides felis. Classification (NCBI taxonomy): domain Eukaryota; kingdom Metazoa; phylum Arthropoda; class Insecta; order Siphonaptera; family Pulicidae; genus Ctenocephalides; species Ctenocephalides felis. The sequence continues at coordinate 4,420,382 of NW_020537758.1, read as the reverse complement.
AAGAACTAGTTAATTAATATTACATTATTTATGATAATATTTTTTACAAAACCAAACATTCACAAAAATTAAAAAAAAACTCGACAAAAAATATAAAAAGATATCCATATTGTGTTTTTATAATAAATTAATTTATTGAAATTTAATTAGAAATCTGAAAGTATACAAAAGACAAAAAAACATCGAAGAATTCACTAAATTGTCTATTTAAAATAAATTGATTAAAAACATTAAAATAAAAATCAAAAAGTTTACAAAATATAAAAAATAAATATTTATTTAGAATAAATAAAAATTATTGAAAAAGCAGAATAAAACTAATATTTAAATGGAAAAAAATTTGTGAAAATATTAATAAATATTATTATGAATAATATTAATAATAAATATTATTAACATTAAATTTGAAAAATTATACTAAAATAGTTTACGTACGAGTATAAATATTCAAATCTTTGGAAAATAATTTGTAAATATTTATTATAATATTTAAAAATTATTAATATATATATATATATATATATATATATGTGTGTGTGTGTATTGAAATATGTGAGATTGATGTTGATATATATTTTGATGAATTATTTAGAATCGGGCAGTAACACCAAGTAAAAAAAACTTGGTGTACACCAAGTGTAAATACTAAGTAAAAAAAACGTTTTTTTTACTTGGTGTTACTGCCCGATTCTAAATAATTCATAAATATATATATATATATATATATATATATATATATATATATCAATTTTATTACCTCGGGTCAATTTCTATTCAAGAGGTCAAAGTGACATTATATTTTAGTGTTGCACAATTAGTCTCTCTTTTCGATGTTTTACATAATATTAAAGAATTTTTTAAATAACTTTAGGAAAGATTTAGATTTTTAAACTTTCGATTAAATCAGAATCATAACTTTCTTTCTATTTGCCTTCGGGCTAATCTTTGAGGTCTACAGACCCACTTACAAATCGAATTTTATGAATGAATTATAAAGAGTAAAAATATGAGGAAGTGATATATGGGAGACCTAGACGGAGAGCTGGGGAAAAATTTGTTCCTTAAATTATACATATACATATATATATGTATATATATATATATATATATATATATATATAAATTATACATATACATATATATTTTTAACGAATTTAATTGTTATATTTTTTTTATATATTATGAATACTTTGTATGCTACAGTCAAAATTAGAAATTAATAAATTTTGTATTTAAATTTTTGAATTTGAAATTTGTGATAAATTTGTAAAATGTTAACTAGAGATTACAAAATGAATGTTTTATTTTAAAAATTTATCTAAATAAAACTAAAATGAAAAAAACTTAAAGATTGAGTTTTTTTATAATAATTGATACAAAATTTTCAATATGTTGAAAATAATTAAATAAAATTAAAAGAAATCGTGTTTGTGAAGTAATAAAGATTTAAATTAAAAAACTTGAATTCTTGGAATTTTTTTCTGAACATTTTAGAGCTCCAAACAAAAAAACCTCATAATTTATGTTTAATTTAAATCTTATATGGATTAATATAAAATATTAAATATAAAACCCTTTTGCAAGACTTGGGATAAACATTGAAATTTAATCGATGACACACATTTGGGGTCGAAACGTACACATTAAATGTTTCAATTATTATTTAAACTTGTTATTTAAATTATAATTTGAATGACGAATGGGTTTGGGTAATATTATAAAATCTCGTAAATGTCTCTTAATATTAAAAATTCACAGTGGTCCTTAATATGGACATTTTTGTATTTCTTTGCTTCCAGAGGCTCAAATGCTCCCAAATTGGTAAAAAAAATCTCTGAAAGTTTTAACTCTTAATATTAACTTTGAGGTAGTCTTTGAGATAAAACCCTAAATTTTCACCCTCATATCATAAATTCCTTTGCAACCAAATTTTAAGACATTTTTATCACAAATTTAATAAATAGAAAAAAAAGTAATTTACATTCTTAGTACATACTATATTATAATATTCATTTACATTTATTTCAAAAAGTACAAAGTTTTAAAAAATATTTACAAAAAACATTTACTCTGATTTTATTCCATCAACTTTTTGGCCCTTCGCCTTCGATTTGGCAACACGTTGATGTTTTTTGGACTTTGTATGCAATTGCCACTGGTAATCGCCTATGAAAATCCTTTGGCAAACTTCACAAAAATGAGTAACCTAATAAAAGACAAACCAATTAACCAATTTACCCATTAATCAATAATTATTATTATTATTATTACTTCTGGATTCAAATCATCAGCTGCATTCGGGTTGACAATTTGTTCCAAAGGTTCAACTTTTGGTTGCTGATCAGAAAGATAGCTTTCTATAATATGGAAAGCAGGATCTCTGACCATCTCATTCCATTTGGAAGGATTGCTGGTGTCTAAACCATACAAAGGAGGCACCTGGGTAAAAGACATAGAATTGACCAGAAAATCTGATTTGCCAAATTTCAATACCAAAATTGGAAACAGTAATAAAGTTGATGGTAATAAAAAATTTAAATGCCATTTGGAACATGGAGATGTTGACTAAATTGCCAAAAAAATTGTGCGTATAGGATAAGTAGTTTTTGTGTAATAATTATAATAGTCAAAAATTCTTCAGGTGAAAATTTTTGCTCGAGTTTCGTTTACAACACTATATATAATTTTTTAATTAATTAACGGATTTTTTTTAATTTAAACACCATTCGATACATCTGAATGTTGACTAAATATTCAAAAAAAATTATACATATCACACAAACAGTTTTTCTGCAATAATAAAAACAGTCAAAATTTGCACTGGCTTGAAATTGTAATTTAAATAAAAAGTTTTATTCGAGTTTCGTTTACAACACCAAATATAATTTTTTAATTAATTAACGGATTTTTTTAATTTAAACACCATTCGATACATATGGATGTTGACTAAATATTCAAGAAAAATTATACATATCACACAAACAGTTTTTTTGCAATAATAAGAACAGTCAAAGATTGCACTAACTTAAAATTGTGATTCAAATAAAAAGTTTTGTTCGAGTTTCGTTTACAACACCAAATATAATTTTTTAATTAATTAACGGATTTTTTTAATTTAAACACCATTCGATACATATGGATGTTGACTAAATATGTAAAAAAAAATATACAGATCAGACAAGTAGTTTTTTTGTAATAATTAGAAACGTCAACAATAGTACTAGTTAAAATTTGTACAGGTTTTATAAAAGTGGCTCTGGGGTTTTGTTAACAATAACTCGAAAAATAATTAACAAATTTAAACACCCTTAGATACACGAGGATGTTGACTAAATACCAAAAATAAAATTACACAGATCAGACAAGTAGTTTTTTTATAATAATAAGAACAGTCAAAAATTGTACTAACTTAAAATTGTGATTCAAATAAAAAGTTTTGTTCGAGTTTCGTTTACACACCAAATATAATTTTTTAATTAATTAACGGATTTTTTAAATTTAAACACCATTCGATACATCTGAATGTTGACTAAATATTCAAGAAAAATTATACATATCAGACAAGTAGTTTCTTGTAATAATTAGAAACGTCAACAATAGTACTAGTTAAAATTTGTACAGGTTTTATAAAAGTGACTCTGGGGTTTTGTTAACAATAACTCGAAAAATAATCAACAAATTTAAACACCCTTAGATACATGAGGATGTTGACTAAATACCAAAAATAAAATTACACAGATCAGACAAGTAGTTTTTTTATAATAATAAGAACAGTCAAAAATTGTACTAATTTAAAATTGTGATTCAAATAAAAAGTTTTGTTCGAGTTTCGTTTACAACACCAAATATAATTTTTTAATTAATTAACGGATTTTTTTATTTTAAACACCATTCGATACATCTGAATGTTGACTAAATATTCAAGAAAAATTATACATATCACTCAAACAGTTTTTTTGCAATAATAAGAACAGTCAAAAATTGTACTAACTTAAAATTGTGATTTAAATAAAAAGTTTTATTCGAGTTTCGTTTACAACACCAAATATAATTTTTTAATTAATTAACGGATTTTTTTAATTCAAACACCATTCGATACGTAGGGTTGACTAAATACTAAAAAAAAACTGCACATGTAAGTAGTTTTTTTTTTGTTATTACAAATTATTACTAGCTAAAATTTGTACGGGTTTTATAAAAGTGACTTCAGGGTTTTATTAACAATTATTTATGGATTTTTAAAATTTAAACACCATTCGATACATATGAATGTTGACTAAATATTCTGAAAAAAAATACACAGATCAGTTAAGTCGCTTTTTTTATAATAATTATAAACGTCGACATACAATTGTTATAGCTCAAAAGTAAATGTTTGGTAAAAAATTTCTTAGATGTAGATTGTATATATGTAGTATATGAGTTTCATGAAAAATTATTTTCTTAATAGAGTTGTATGATAAAAATTGTTGATTTTAGTATTTGTTATTAAAATAGACATATCAAAGTATGAGTATGTTAAATTACAAGGTTGTAATACAAACGGTGCGACCAGGACAATTTTTTAAAAACTCAATTGTATTTAATGTAGGTTGTATGGTGTATGTGAGTTTCTCAAAAAAATATTTTATAATTAGTGTTGTGTGATAAATATTATTAATTTCACTTTTTGTTCTTAAAATAGACATATTAAAGATCAAATATGTTAAATTACAAGGTTGTAACACAAACGGTGTGACGCCAAGAATTTTTTCAAACATTATTATACTTTAACACAAAATTCATCACGAGTGCGGTCTTATACAAAAAATATTTTATAAATGCTGTTGAATGATGAATATTATTAATTTTACTATTTGTTATTAAAATAGTCATATCAAAGTATAAGTGTGGCAAATTACGATGTTGTAATACAAACGGTGCGTTCTGCATAATTTTTTTTAAACACGTTATTGCACTTTAAAGTCCAATTTTGGTATCCAAGAATTCAAAATGACTTAATGCGATTTTCCGGCAAAAATTAAAATTTTATTTTTTAATTTACATACCTGACGATCTTTGTATCCCAAAAATCTATTCCTAACCCAACGGTTTTGTTTCCGAGCATATCTGCAAAAAAAAAATTGCAAAAAATATTCACAAAATTTCAATACAACATTTTTTATTTACTCACCGTCTCGTTACAAGTTTTAAATTATCCAAGCACTCTTTAAGCAATTTATTTTTGTGTAGTTCATCAACGTCTTCAGTTTTTTCAATATATTCTAAATATGGTGTTAGTTCTTTCAAACCAATCGTTTGCAAAATTCCCAAAGTGTAATCAGGAGCACTTAAAATAAAACAGTCGGTATAATTGGAATCCGTGGCATGAGATAATTTATATTATACTTACTCTTGTGTCCGGACATACAAGTCTCTAAATTCTTTCAATTCATCAATTAAACCTTCTTCCATCATGCTGTCGACTCTGGAATCTAAACGTTTGTCCAAAACTTCCTAAAATAATACACCAAAAATTTTTTTATAAGAATAAATATATTCAGGTAAGGTAAATTAGTTAAATTTACCTGTTCACATCTAAGCCAAAATAAAATAACATTATCGAAACGTAAAGGACCTCCAATTGCACAACCGCCTTGTTTAGGATTTCTTTGTTCTAACAAAATTTCCGTGTGGGTTTTGCCGGTGTGTAGATAAATTTGCAAAGATCTGATAATAATAATAAAAAATAATTTTTACATACTTATACTGTGATATATCTATTTTGATAATAAATAGTAAAAATAAAAATATTTATCACACAGCACCAATTAAAAAATATTTTGTCCAGGAACTCACACACACCGTACAGGCTACATTAGGTACAATAAGGTTTTTGAAAAATTATCCTGCACGCACCGTTTGTATTACAACCTTGTAATTTGACCTAGTTATTACTCAATATGTCTATTTTAACAACAAATACTAAAATTATAAATATTTATTACACAGCTGCATTTATAAAATAGTTTTCCACGAAACTCGCATACGCCATACAGGCTACTTTAAATACAATAAAAAGTTTGAAAATTTGTCCTGGACGCACCGTTTTTACTACGATCAAGAAATTTGGCATACTTGTACTTTGATATGTCTATTTTAACAGCATATTACAAAATTAATAATATTTATCACACAACTGCATTTATAAAATATTTTTCCACGAAACTCGAATACGCTATTCAATCAATACTAAATACAGTAAAGTGTTTGAAAAATTGTCCTGGACGCACCGTTTGTACTACAATCTTGTAATTTAATCTAGTTATTACTCAATATGTCTGTTTTAACAACAAATAACAAAATTAATAATATTTATCACACAAATGCATTTATAAAATATTTTGTCCACAAACTCGCATACGCCGTACAATCTACATTAAATACAGTAAAATGTTTGAAAAATTGTCCGGGACGCACCGTTTGTACTACAATCTTGTAATTTGACCCAGTTATTCCTCAATGTGTCTATTTTGATAAGAAATAGTAAAATTATTAATATTTATCCCACAACACCAATTATAAAATATTTTGTCCACAAACTCGCATACGCCGTACAAACTACATTAAGTACAGTAAAGTGTTTGAAAAATTGTCCTGGACGCACCGTTTGTATTACAACTAAGTAATTTAGCCAAATTTTTCCTAAGTATGTCCATTTTAACAACAAATACTCAAATTATTAATATTTATCACATAACTGCATTTATAAAATATTTTTCCATGAAACCCGCATACGCCGTACAATCTATATTAAATACAGTAAAGTGTTTGAAAAATTGTCCGGGACGCACCGTTTGTATTACAATAAAGAAATTTAGCCTAGTTGTTCCTCAATATGTCTATTACTACATAAAATACTAAAATCAACATTTTTCATCGTACCACTTGAATTAAAAAATATTTTACAAATAAAACCATAATTGTGTTGAAGCTACTTTGCGTTAAAGTATATGTTTTAAAAAATTCTTGAGGAACACCGTTTGTATTACAATCTTGTAATTTAGTAAACTCATACTTTAATATGTCTATTTTAATAATAAATAGTAAAATTAATAATAATTATCACCCAACAATATTTATAAAATATTTTTCAAGACAACTCATATAACATTGAGTGACTAAATATATAAATAATCGACCAAATAAATAACCAGTGGTGCATAGCATCGTGCCTTAAGGCAAATTGCTGGAACTTCCCGTACCGTAACGAAACGTTCGAGGAATATTGAATGTTTTCAAATAGATTATTATAAATATTGTAACATTGTCTAATATTTATAAGAATTACATAAACTGAATTGGAAAGTTGAAATTATTTGTTTAAAGTATATTAGAACTATAGTCAGAATTAAAAATAAAATCTGAATTATTTTCGATATACAAAAAATTTAAAAAAAAAAAAAAAAAAAAAAATGGTACAAAATTTTTTTTTCCAAAATCAATTATTTTGTTAAGACAAGCAGAAAGTTCTTTGAATCAATTGAATCGGATGCTTAGTTCTCTCAAAAACTGCCATTTTTTGTACATTTAGCTCTGTATCTCCGAAATGGCTGGGCCTGCCTTTGCGCAAAACTAATAACCCTTTCTCCCAATCATTACTAATGGAATGTTTTTTAGATCATTCAAATCGGATGCTCCGTTCTCTCAAAAACTCGATTTCTATTTTCTGCACTCTTTGCTCCTTATCTCCGTAACTGCTGGACCTGTCTTTGCCAAAAACTAATCAGCTCCTCTCCTTATTAATAGGAATCGAATGTTTTTTAAACCATTCAAATCGGTTGATCCGTACGCCCGAAAACGTGGACGAAAATTTGTATCCATACATACATACACACACACACACACACACACACACACATCCATTTTTTCTGAGGTATGCCAAAACGTTCAAAAACCTTCAAAACGTCGAGAAATGTAAAAATTTTCAATTCCGATTTTCGGCCCATTACAATAACTTACCCTACGGGAAGTTAAAAAATAAATAAAAAATTCACTTGTTTTAAAAAATTCTTGAGGCCGCACCGTTTGTATTACAATCTTGTAATTTAACACACTCATACTTTAATATGTCTATTTTAACAACAAATAGTAAAATTAATAACATTTATCATACAACGGTATTTATAAAATTATACATTAATTTCCTAAATATATAAATAATCCACCAAATAAATAAAAAATTCACTAAATAAATAGTAAAAAAAAACAATTATATGAATAAACAAACGACAAAATAATTAAACAATAAATATTAATTTAAAAAACTTATAATATAAACAATTAAGCAAACAAATTTTTAAATATTTTACATAACGTTCAGATAAAATTAAAATATAATCAAGTAAATAAATAAAAGTCTATGAATAAAAACAAAAATACTAATATAAATAAATATATACAAATAAATTATAATACTATATAATTGCAAATTTGTAAATTATTTCTGTCAACAAAAGAGAAAAAATTGTAAATTGTAAAAAAAGAAATATTAATAAAGAAAATATGAGAATAATAAACTTTTACTAAGCTAAAAAGATACATAATAATTTTGTATGAAAAATATTATAAGTGAGTTTATTGTTTTACTATTAGTTTTTTAACATAATAATTTAACTATTTGAATAACAATTTTAATATTTAGTATCAATTTTTGTGTTTTTATTCACTAAAAAAGAGTCAAATTTGGACTATTAAATATATATATATATATATATATATATATATATATAACAAAAAAACTAAACTTCCTTACCTCGTAATAAAAATTTTCTAAACTTAACCTTCCTTACCACATAAAAATATTTATCTAAACCTAACCTTCCTTACACCTAATAATAATTTCTTTATCTTACCTCATAATTTTCCTCTTATTATTAGGATGCAAACGTTGTGCTGAAACACTATCAACTTTCTTCAAAATATCATGCAACTCAGCACCAGACATAAATTCCCACTTCTTTTCATCGTCTAAACTAAATTTAACATCACAATTACTCGATTGTTTGAATTTTATTGCACTCGATGGAACGTTGTCATCAGAATCTGAAGAACTGTCTTCGGGGGATATATTTTTATCTGTTAAAGATGGTCTTGGGGCGTCCAGGTTTTTGTTTGTGGGTGGATCGACTAGAACTTTCCATAGAATGGATTCTATGTAGTAGTTTGTACCGCCCACTATAATTGGTAGGATGTTTTTTGATAGGAGGTTTGAGATCTTTGTGAAAAGTTAAGGTAGAAATATTAATGGTAAATGAAAGCTAGGTGCTTTGATATTAAATCACAATTAAGTGTAATAAAGGAGTAATTATAATAATTATTAATTAAATCATTGTTGACAAGAGCCTTAAATAATATTTATAATACCAAATGCTTATAATTGACTTCTGCATTTATTTTCATATAAAATATTTACATTAACTTCTGCTTTTATTTTTATATAAAATATTTAAATTAACTTCTGCTTTTATTTTCATATTATTAATATATTCAAAGATATCTATCCACGGATTTTGTCACCAAGTTTTTGTGGTTTTATTTTCAAATAAAATACTTAAAGATATCAAATCTATCCACGAATTTTTTCATTTACAATTTTATTTATTGTCTTTACAACTAACCTGTCTTTACAACTTTTCGAACACCTTACTGCATTATTTGATTATAACAATTACACACACACACACATATACATATATATATATATATATATATACTTATATTTATAAAGGATACAATTTCCAAAGCCTTTTGCTTATAATGAACTACAGTAAAAGTCTCTCCGGGTTGAGCTACATCTAATAAATGATGTACGGCTTGTGATTGTTCTTCTTTTGTAGCCTTTGCTGTTACAATATCTAAACCTTTGTAAACCTAAATAATAAATAACTACATAAAAAATTATAAGTGTAGTTTAATTATAATGTGATTAGTGTATATAATAAAAAAAGAACAAAGAATGGTATAAATCGATTAGATTTTAAATCAAATAATATATTATAAAAAAATCCTATATAAAAGGTGGTAGGACTCCAGATAAATATAAAATACTTACATACAATAATTCATTTAATCAAAATAATTGTTTTTATATTTAATATCTAATATTATAAACAAATTCAGAGTTGTATTGCTAATACTCGCTTCCAACACACCAAACGATTCAAAACTTTTTTAATAAAAACAAAACAATTATAACAAAGATTGTAAAAAATAACACACACGCATATATATATATATATATATATACATACATATAATATTCTTTTTAGGTAAAATATCATAAACATTGAATAAAATATCAAAAAGTGTATAAAGCAAATAGGCAATCGATTAGATTGTAAGTGTGCAATTACATTATATATATATATATATATATATATATAGTGTAATATTCATAACAACTAATATTTATTATAATTAAAACAAATGTAATACTTATAATTAATATTTCTTTGAAGACAATATGACCTAACCTTCCTGACAAAGTAACATAACGTATAATTTTATACTGTATATAAATATTAAAAGTGTATAAAGTTAATAGATTATAAATAGTTCAATTATAATATATATATATATATATATATATATTTATATATATAGTATAATATTTATAACAATTAATATTTGTTATAATTAATACAGTTGTTATATATATAAAAATATTCTTTTGAAGACCATATGACCTAACCTTCCTGACAAATAAAATAACACAACCTAAAGTATTATAAATTATTTATGTGTATAAAGTAAATAGATTATAAATTATTAAATTATAATATATATATATATATATATATATATATATATATTTATTACAATTATAATTTACCATAACCTAAAATTTATAATTTTTACAAACTTGCATAGAATCAGCCCCAATGACTTCTCCTTTAAACTTTTTGGCAATTTCAATGGACAGTTTAGTTTTTCCTGTTCCTGTAGAGCCCAAAATCACAATTAATGGACACTTTCTTAACATGTTGTTTAATTTTTTTTTTAAATTAAATATTTAGCACATGTACAATACAAAGTCTTTGACATTTTGACATTTAACGTCAACTGTCAATTTGACAGTTGTGTCACGTGGTAGAAATAGGTTATGTTGGATAATTAATTTAAAAACTAGTAATTAGAATAATGATAATTATTATTTATTGTTATATAGGAATGGTAGATGAATTTTTTCTCACTGGTATATTTTTAGATTAAATTAATTAATTTACAATCTCTTAATTTAAAAGATGGCAATTACTTATATTTATATAAGTAATAATAATAGTAATAACTAATTAATTTATATATTAAAAAATGTATTAATGAATTGATATAATATAAAAATAAATTAAGTTTATAATAAAAAGAGTATTTAGTATTCAAGTTTATATTTATAGTCATAAATGATAGGCATATAATTATATATGTATAATCTACAAAGTGATATCACTTTCATTAATTTAAATAAAATATATGAACTAAGAATATACTTAATATACATACATATAAAATTTAAAAAAACATTTGAATTGATTTTGAAATATTGGTATTATATATGCAGAAATTATATATATTTAAACTAAATAAAAAAAATGTTTAAATTAAATTCAAAACAAGTTATGTGTAAAAATTAATGAAAAATATATATGTAAATACCATCACATCACATAAAATATTGTTTAATTTAAATAGAAATATATATTTAAACAAAAATAATTATGTAATAAACTGTTATATATGTAGAAAAAATTGCCAATATAGAGTAATTGAATTTTTGTGCATGAAATATAATATTTTTTTAATCTTGTTTTTTTACTTCGTGTGCGATATATATATATATACATATATATATATATATATATAAAAATGATTTGTAATATTTTAATCACACTTCATGACTTGATCGAAAACTCAATTGATTTAAAAAAATTCTCATTTCAAAATCATTTTCAAACAAATTACTAAGTAATGACTTGCATTACTTATAGGCCTAAATTCATATATATTTATATATATATATATATATAAAATAGTATTGAATCCATTATATTTCTAAATATAAGAAAAATAGATAATAAAATTCAACGACATCAATTCTATCTAATTCAGTTCAATTATTCATTTTTAATTTATACTATTTATACAACAAATATACAAATATTAAAATCACTCTTTATTTTTAATATCTATCTAAAATAAAGTATTTAAATTATTTAAATTTTAAAGTGATGTAATTATTAAGTCTTTTATAAAATTATAAATTATTAAAACAATTTTTAAAATGATAAAGCAAAGTCTTGTATACTTATTTTAAGCTTTAATACATTTTTTACTCCTAAATAAAATCTAATTATCTAGTTAAATAATTTTTGAATTATGATCTTATAAGCTCGCTTAAGAAAATATAAGACAAGATTTATTAAGTAAATAAAGTGTCTTAAAAATAAAAATAAAATATTAAAAAAAATGTTTCAATCAACTTTTTTGTTTTTCTTGTACTATGTTATATTAAATAAATAAAACAAATAAAATAAAATAGTAAAAATGAAAAATAATTTAAATAATATAAAATATGTATATAAGTGTACCTATATTAAGATAAACTAACTTATTAATAAATGCGATGGAAAAATTATTATTGTAAATAATCATAACTTAAAAAAAAATGTTGAGGTACCAAGACTTAAAATAAATAAATAAAAAACTTACTTTTATATCAATTCTAACACAAGTATATTTCCTTTTCGTTTGTACAATTTTTTTTTACAAATTTTTCAGTCAATTCCAATCGTCACTTATATTAAAGACTCCACTAGAAGACTTTTGGTTTTTTTCCGCATCGGACTCTGATTTTGAACCTTTTCTTGGTACTTTTGTTGAAGGACCTTTAAGGAAAAAATAGTAATAAATAAATAATAATATAATATAAATATTTATAAAATATTTACCGTATTTATCAAGCTCTGAAGGTTTGAATGAAAATTCTTTCGCTTGGGATGATGACCTGGAATAAAAATAGTTATAAGTAGAAATATTTATATTAATATATATATAAATATATATATATATATATATATATATATATGTCTATTACTATTGGTAGCAATTTGTCGAAGGCAAGAATTCGCAATAAGATTTGCGGTCAAGTCGAGCGGTATTGCGGTAAAACAATCATATCATTTCTTTCTATACTCGATGTTGATTTTTTCCTAGAAAATTTTCTCGACCGAACCGTTTTTTTACGGTTGCATTTGTTTAGAAGAAAAACACGCTAACTGTAGATGATTATAGAGAGAGATTTATGATTTGAAATCGTTGGAAATAGATTATTTTTTCTGTTCTTTATAGAAAATAATAGATATAAATACTATATAATAACTGAATAAACTATTAAATTGACAAGTTATTAGTATTGTTAAATAAATATGATTTTTGGCAAGTTTCTGCCTAAAAGTGTTCAGAACCTGGAACGACGCTTTGTTTTAGGTTAACGCGCATAAGCAAAATCTAGGGAGAATTGTTTTTGTCAAACAACTCACAAATTTTATATAAAAGCACCCCTTTTCGGTTAGATGGGGAGAAACTAGATAAAATTTACTACGATTCCATGCCAACAGTTATATACACTCCTATATAAAAGTTTGGAATAAAACAACTTTGAATTCGATTTTTCATTCTTTAGCAATAAATAGAAAATTCGGGACATGAATATTTTTAAATTATATAATTTAAGTATCTGTTATAGTATATTTCTTATTATTAATTTAATTATAAACAATATTTTGTTATTTATATTTATATTTATATTTATATTGTTATTATATTTTAGAAGAATTGCACCGAAATCTGATATATTTATTATTAAATATTATTATTACGAATAACTTATAGTAAATATTTTTTCATTATATCTTCTTTTTTTACTGTTTAAAAATAATTTTACTGTGTGCAAAAAAAATATTTTTTTGGGCAAGTTTTTCCCTAAAATTGCTCGCAACCTGGATCGACGCCTTGTTTTAGGTTAACGTGCACACGCAAAATCTAGGGAAAATCATTCGTCTGTAAATATTTTTATAAATTGCATGTTTTAATTATTTTTTATCGTATATTTATTATTGTCATTTTAATTTTATATGCAATATTTTGTTATTTACTATTTTAGAAGAGTTACATAGAAACCCGGTATTATTATTAATAAAAATTATAATTACAAATAATTTATATTAAAGATTATTTTAAATAATCCTAAATGCAAATATAACATTTTTTTTATTTTTTCTTTCGTATTTAAAATACTATTTGAAAATAGGGTGTGCAAAAAAATATTTATTTAGAATTTAATTCTAAACAAAATTATGGTATAAATTCTTAGCATTTTCTTGTTATTATCTACTAGTTTTTTGCAGATATTTAAAATAGATACGGTGTGCAAAAAAAATTTTGTTTGGCATTTGTTTGGAATAAATTTAATGTTAGGCAAGATTTTCCCTAAGAGTGCACGCAACCTGGAACGACGCCTTGTTTTAGGTTAACGTGCAAACGCAAAATCTAGGGTAAATTATTTGTGTTTAGTTATGAAGTATAATAAAAAATAAATGATATATATCTAGTGTACTGTCAAAAAATAAAATAAAATTATTTTTAAACAAAAGTTCATAATATTATTGGTGTCAAATTTAAAATATAAAATTTATTTTTTTATTATTATTAAAAAATATATGAGAAAAAATGTGTTAAATTTAAAAGTGATTTTAAACGCTAACATTAATATCAATATTATTATTATTATCATTATTATCTTATCATTTTTAATATTGTTATTCTATTAAATTTATTATTATCTGTCACTTATTGTTTTTCTAGTATTATTTTTATTATTCACAAATTTTATTTATTTTATTTATCAATTTTGTTATTATTATAATTCGCTTTTATTTTATATTAAATTATCATAATATGGATATCATTCTAATGTAAATACTATCCTTTATTTTGTACTCTTTTTTATTTAAATTTATGTTATTGTTCATTATTGTTACTTGTTATTTATGCTATTGTTCATTATTATTTAGCAGTAGTAACAAATATTGTAATTAAAAAAAAAATCATCTAATATAGATTTCTATTCTTTGGTATTTCATATTTTGTAAAAATAACGTCTGTAGATTACGTAATCACCATAAGACACGATTTTAATAAACTTAGATAAGGTTGTTCATTCGAACTCGGCTTGATTAGGTTTTGTTTATTTATTTTTCGTGTAAACATGTATAAACTTCGACGTCTAGTTCATAAGCTCTTATACTTCGTCTATATACGAATAATGAACAAAGTTACAGTATTTATAAGAATCTATTTGAAAACACTTAACATTTCATTACGGTATGGGAAGTTCCAGCAATTTGCCTTAAGACACGGTGCCATACACCACTAGTTACTAAAATTATTATATTATTGAAGTAGAATTTATGTATGTGTATATTATTAAAATGTTACCAAGCTCTGTCAAGTACCGCGATTTCCAATTTGTGTTCTACCATGTTTTCTGCAACAAGGTAACTTAATACTTTATATATACAACAACCTTGTTGTTTCATCACTAAAACAGACAACTTGTTCCCAGATGACGGAACACGTTGTCCAGTCAACGGCTAACAGCAAAAATCGCAAAAAAAATGGATAAAGGATCGAGGTAAAAATATTTACATACACTTTTGCGGCAATTTGCCGCCGAATGGAGAGATAATAGACTCATATAGTCCAAGAGCCAGTAGAAGAAAAAGATATATTTAAGTGACAAGATTTTTAGATACTAAAATTGATAAATTTGCTAACAGATTTATGAGAAATATATACTAAATTCATTTTTAATACGTATCAATATCATTATAATTATACAAATTTGCAACTAATTTTCATGAATATATTCATTAGTATTCATATACAGTGGTACCCCGACTTACGAGTGTTCTGAGTCGCCAAAAAAGCGTTTTGCTGCTTCGATTTCAGAGCAAAATTGGTAATACGAGCTTTGAGTAAGTAAGAGTTTTCCAGGAAAATGTTTTTGGCAAAATGAAAATATGAAAAAATCGTCAGTTTGTTACTATTCATTCATAATTAATAGAAGTGCCTTGGTTGTAATCCGGTAAAATTCCTACTATAACATTATTATGCTAGAGTTTTCAGAAATTTTGTTAAAAGATGTATATATTGTAATATATCAGATTAATCAAAATTTTATTCTTTATTTAACGTCATTAATTGTTTTCTATATTTTCATATAAATTTTCTTAGCAACATGCAATTTTGACATAAAAGTGCATTCGCTGAACTCATTCATAGATAAAGTCGTGTCTGAGATCTACTTAAATGTAAATCTGCATTTTAAAAGCTAAAATTATCGTAAAATTTGTTAAAGAATGTATATATTATTATATATCAGTTTATCGAAAATTTTATTGTCTATTTATCGTTTTTAATTGTTTTTTATACTTTTATATAAATTTTCTTAACTAAATACTGTTTTATCAAAAAAGTGCACGCGCTGAGCCCATTCATAGATAGAATCGTGCCTGAGATCGAATTAAACGCAAATCTGCATTTTGCAAGCTAAATTTAGCGTAATTTTTGTTAAATGATGTATATATTATTATACATCAGTTTATTGAGAATTGTATTGTCTATTTAACGTCGTTACTTGTTTTTTATACTTTCATATAATATTTTTTGCAAAATGCAGTTTCGTCAAAAAAGTGCACTCGCTGAACTCATTCATAGATAGAATCGTGCCTGAGATCGAATTAAACGCAAATCTGCATTTTGCAAGCTAAATTTAGCGTAAATTTTGTTAAATGATGTATATATTATTATACATCAGTTTATTGAGAATTGTATTGTCCATATAACGTCATTGATTGTTTTTTATACTTTCATATAATATTTTTTGCAAAATGCAGTTTCGTCAAAAAAGTGCACTCGCTGAACTCATTCATAGATAGAATCGTGCCTGAGATCGAATTAAACGCAAATCTGCATTTTGCAAGCTAAATTTAGCGTAAATTTTGTTAAATGATGTATATATTATTATACATCAGTTTATTGAGAATTGTATTGTCCATATAACGTCATTGATTGTTTTTTATACTTTAATATAAATTTTCTTAGCAAAATGCAGTTTTATCAAAAAAGTTGAATTCATTCTTAGATAGAATCGAGCCTAAAATCGAATTAAATGCAAATTTGCATTTTGCAAGCTAAATTTAGCGTGAATATTGTTAAATGATGTATATATTATTATACATCAGTTTATTGAAAATTGTATTGTCTATTTAACGTCGTTACTTGTTTTTTATACTTTCATATAATATTTTTTGCAAAATGATGCAGTTTTATCAAAAAAGTGCACGCGCTGAATTCATTCTTAGATAGAATCGAGCCTAAAATCGAATTAAATGCAAATGTGCATTTTGCAAGCTAAATTTCGCGTAATTTTTGTTAAATGATGTATATATTATTATACATCAGTTTATTGAGAATTATATTGTCTATTTAACGTCGTTACTTGTTTTTTATACTTTCATATAATATTTTTTGCAAAATGCAGTTTTGTCAAAAAAGTGCACTCGCTTAACTCAACATAAATGCTATTAATAAGTAAGTCCGCTTGGTATTAGAATTGTTTGCCGCCTATTTATAAATGTGTGTGTGTGTCTATGTGTGTAAATGTTTTCATAAAATGAGAAATATTTGATATACAGGCATCTGCATCGAGTTGGCAGACAATTATAAAGGAGAATGTTGAAATAAATTGGTTCCGCACTTCGTTTGCCGGATTAACTAATGGACAATGACACCTTTACGCACTAAAGCCAAAGGAAATCAACTAAATTACTAAATTCAACTAGATAAATATAAATACACAAACGGAGAGGTGTCCCAGAACTCAACGTCGGGCCAAAATAAAGTAATAAAAAAATATTATACGTAGGCCGAAAATTAAGAGCTTTGTAAGTGCAAACTAGAGCTGTGGTGAAATTATTGACAATTTTTGTGGTTAATATTTATTTATTTTATTAATTCAAAATTTGCATCTGTATTCGTGAATAACATTTCTAAAACCACGGTCAAAAATAATGACACTATTGCCCCAACTTTTCAAGAATCAAGACTTTTTGTTAAAGTATAAATTTAAAATTTTCAAAATTGATCCACTTTGGGAGGTCATCCTTTAAAAAAAATGTACTAAAGTGTGTAGGCAAGATTTATCAAAAGTTGGCGTATTTAATCAGGATTGTAAAGTGGTAAAATACTTGATAACTTTTTATTGAAAGTTTCGAGTGAAAAAATAAAAATCTAAAATTAACATGATTTTTCTTAGTACATTTTACTCACAATCAGTTGAAATATTTCCCGCTTAAGTGAACAAAATTAGTAAAAATTACCCATGATAACCGAAAAATTGTCATAAATTCACTAAAGCTCTAGGTTGCACTTGAAAGCTCATAATTTCCAAAAAAAAAATTTTTTTAATTTTTGTCAAGACAATTAAGGTCAATATATCACCCCGTTTTTGCTTGACGTTGAGTTCTGGGATACCCTGCATATATATATATATATATATATATATATATATATATATATATATATATTTGATAAACAAGTTCTGGATTTTTTTAATAAATTGATATTTTCCGAACAATAAATCCAATAAAGAAAAAGAAAAAAACAATTTGTTTTTGTAGATGTTTAATTACGACGTTTCGGAATTAGATACGTTCCATCATAAGGTTTTTTCTGTCAAAAACATTTTTTTATATAGACTATCACTATAATGATGAAGAAAGTAGAAAATGGTGGATTATTATATAAAATGAATAAGATTGTGGAAGAGATAATAATTATTCATTGTATCTATAAAAATTCACCATTTTCTACTTTTCTTATCAAAAATGATGTCCTGAGGATGAAACGTACCTAGTTCCGAAACGTCGACAATAAATAAATAAAGATGTGGTTTTTCTAAAAACTTTTTGTTTTTTTCAATACTTTTTGGATTCTTTGTTCGAAGCTCTACAAAATATTTACAATTCCAAGACTTTACCATCTAATATATATATATACATATATACATACATATATATATATATATATATATATATATATATTTCCCCATGGAAATAATGTATAAAAATAAAATCATAAAAAAAATCTATTAAAATTATGAAATAACAACAACGCACAAATAAATAAAATATCATATAAAAATAAAACATTCAAGAAAACGGTACAATATCACATTGAAACACAATAAAAACAACGAATAAAAAAATTGGTAAAAATACGAACTCTGATGGTAAACGCCTCTTTTGTCCAACTTTGCACAAAACTTCATCCTTCGATGACAAATGACTGCCTGCTTTCAAATCCACTTTGTGATTCTGGAAAATAAAGAAAAATTAGACTAAACACCGACAAGTGTATTTATTTAATTTTTTACCTTTGGTGTGTTATTTAAATCCGGTCCTTGATTTAATCCTCTGTACTGATAATACGATTGCACTTTATAATTTGTTGAAGTGTTTTTGGAAAATGCTTTTAAAGCTGCAGAAGCATTTTCTTTCCTGTGCAAAGCTACAAAAGCAGTTCCATCTGTCAGCCAAAATACTTGGACAGTTCCTATAAAAAAATTTAAAAATTGTAGACATTTATTTAGCAATTGAAAAGGAAATTAAGTTTTTTACCGTATGCACTAAACAACTGAGAAACATCTGTAGTTTTCCATTCTTTGGGAAAAGTCACATGGAACACATGATTTCGTGAAGGAACAACTGGAATAAATAAAAACATATAAATATAAAATATTATTAATTACAATTTTTTTTATTACGCACCGTCTTTGCCGTTTAATTTCATATACGGAATGTCGTGTAATCGCATCAAGTGTATAGCATTTATAAACGGTGATATAACTTCTAAATCAAAACTCCAATTTTCATCTTCAGTATTTTTTAAATAATTAACCATACTTAAAAAACATTTGCCAGTGATGAAAGCATCATAGGCAGCCTCGTGCTCTTTGCTCTCGTTATCTTTGTAACCGAACTCTTTGTTATCCTGTTCTGTGAAAAATATAATAATTATTAATTAAAGTAATAAAAATAAATTATAAAATTGGTTTGGAGTATTGTATACTTGCCTATTGTAGGAATTTTAAAAGGCTCCTCTGAACAAGTTGCTAACAAGTGTCCCAAAACACTTGAGTTGATTTTATCTTTGAATACTGGTGCGTTTGATAAAACTTTTGTATCAACTATTCTAAAATATAATTTGCATAATTAATAATATATAATTTGCTATGAATAAAATTTTTATGTTACCTTGGGAACAAATCATGTACCAAATCTTTAAAATCTTGATAATCTTCAGGAAGAGGTCCAAAAAATTGTTTTATTATATGCATGATGTCCAGAAGCATATTGTGACCAACTATTAGTTTTCCCTAAAAATATATAAATTATATATTTACTGAAATTTGAATTTTATATTTACTGAAATATTATACATACACTTTGAGAAAGATATTGAATCAACCGACTTAACCCAACACTTTCTTTTAATTCACATTGCTCACGTTCTTTTCGTTGAGCTTCTTTTTCAGCTAATTGTTCTGGCGTTAAAGCCTTTTGTACTACGAGAACTGCATTGTGATTTTCTAATGTTCGTGTTTCTAAAAATAACTGAAATAGGAAAAAATGTATTAAATAATACAGTATACATATATACATATATATATATATATATATATATATATATATAGGAATGTTTTATTACCTTATTTTTAAATCTTGCTTCAAGCTCTTGATACAGCAATCGTCTCAAAAATGAATTACACCGATCAAGTATTAATTCGTTTTCTTCAGACTCCAAAAATTCTTCAACATTTTTACTGAAATCACAGAAAAAGATATTAATTATATTAATTTCAATAAATAAATTTCAATTATCAATTATTACTTTCAATTATCAATTATTACTTTCAATTATCAATTATTATACCTGATTTTGTCCACAAATTCTTTATCATTATCAGGTACAGATATATGATTCTGTTCATTCAAATTCCCTGCCTCCCGCAATTTATTTTTCTCCTCCATTTGCTCATAAAGATAAGACTCCTCATCCTTTGTCAAATAAGGAATACCATATCTAAACAGTTTGTTAAAATCAAAACCTTGTTCCGCAAGAAAGATCATTGAAGAGGTCTGACTTAAAAAACTAAAATTAGCAGCCTGTCGACTGTGAGGCTTTGGAAAAGCATATAAGTTATAACATTTGTTTCGATAAGACTTGGTATCATCGTCGTATGTGAATATAGACAGTCCTAGTTGGATTAGTAAGTGGTCTTTTGAACCGGTTCTGAATTTTGTATAGTACTCGGTTAATGTATCAAAAGGTGTCAATTCTGTATAGGATGTGACGCCTGTGAATTCGCCATCAATTGATATAAAAGTAGCTTTGTCGATATCGTTTTGGATACTCGGAAGTAATTGTTCGAAATCTAAAATAAATATAAAAATTTAAGTTATACAAAATTTTGTAGGTTATGTTTGGTTTGTAAATTTGAGTTTTAAACTTACTTTCACGAGTTACGTCCATGTTGCACAATTATGTATAAAGTTTGATTATAAATCACATTAATTGCTGATATATAAAGTAATTATAGTAAAAATATATAAAAATTAAATATTTAAATGCCGGGTGACAGTTATGTCCAAAGTTGACAGCAAACAAAACTTGTTTGCACCAACTTCAAGCCATTAATAAAATATAATAATATTAAATAATATATAATAAATTATGTATTATAGTTTTAGATTCCACATTAAACTAATAATATATAAGTGTTTTGTTGTTAGTATAGTTTTAAATTTCGGGAAGTATTTGTTCAATATCTGAAATAAAAAATTTGTAGGTTATGTTGTGTTTGCAAATATATGTGTTGAATTTAATTTTATATATTTATATATAGAAATATATTTATATACATAATATATTTAACGCTAATAATAATGTGCATAAACTATGTTTGTATAAAGTATTTAGAGTATAAATAAATAAAAAGTGAATATTTAAATGTTAATGACAGTTTGCCACAAGTTGACAGTTGACATTTGACAGTTCCCAAAACTTGTGCCCTGAAAACTGTGTTTGAAGTTTAAACTATTTTTACGTAATTTAATTAAGTCTTATTTTGTTATACATATATTTATTCTCTTAAAATTCTGTATAAGTCTCAAATTAGATCCGGAGCACCTCTTTACAAATTCCACCTTTGGTTCTTTGTGTTTAATTTGACATCTGTCACTTCAAGGCAATTCAAATCAGACTTATGTGTGAATTTTGCTTCTTATTAAATAAAAAAACGTGATATTTGTTATCAATGAATAAAAAACTCACAAATATCGTCTATACATTCAGATAATTATAAAAAACTGCACTATGCATGTATAATTTAAGTGTCAAACGCGACTGTAAAATAATGTTCAAAATGTTTGCTTGTGATTATTAATTATAATATGAATGACTCTTGTGCAATCAAGTTAATAGTTCAAGAAAAATTCACAGCCGGCGAAGTAGTTGTCAATGTATCCTTATAAAATGTAATATACTACCTCAAATGTGTTATATTGTACTTAATTCTTACACTCAGATTTTAGAAACCCTGTCCCAAGCAAGTCCTTATCAAATCCTAAGTCTAGTCACCTACAAAGGCTCCAGTGCATGTTTTTCTTTCCTAAGTCTTCGCAGTCCCCCGTTGTCCTTTTCTGACCTAACCTTACAGACAGCAGTACCCATCGACAAACAACTCGAATGCAAAATTGGTATTTGTTATATTATTGTGAGTCACCTAGGTATGATTAAGTTCTCAAGAATGTTTTGATATTGTAGATGACCATCCAGATGGGACGGTGATATTAAACATTGTATCAAAGTATCAAATTACAGCACATGTGAAATCTGATACCGATACTGGGCAATTTGTTTCTGAAATATACAGAGCTCAAGAAGGTAAACAAAGGATTAATCAGAGATAAAAATGATGTCACAGAATTTTTTAGTCACATTTATTGTTTGTGCATCAAGCTATTAACACAAATAGTATTTCTTATAATTAATCATTAAAGCAACCACTATCCCTACTTAAACAATTTAAGATGCTAATTAGTTGCGTAAACAATTCCAAACAGTTTTTAGTTTACTCAATACTAATTAAGACACACATTATATTATGTATATGTGTATAAAAAATCTATTGGAATTTTTTACAGAAAGTTTTTACATAAGAGCAAAATAAAACCATAAACTTTATTTAAAACTATAATTTTTTAAATAGTGTTTTTAATTCAATGTGTATTATTATTATTATTGTTTAGGTTTTCGTGCCAGTGACAATTTTGAATGGCTGAAAAGTTATAGTGAGTCCCCAGAGAGCCCTGATTTGGCAGTTTTTCGGCATCAAATCGTCAGGGGGGCTGATTTTATAGCACGAGACATGGCTGCTAAATATCATATGCAGATGAAGGAGAAGGAGTATACTTATAAACAACCTTACACGTAAGAAATGGAAATATAATAAATATTTTATATAGGAAATATCAAATTATGTGTGTATCTTGTTATGCTTTTTTATTTCGGACTTGCTTTGAGGCTTAATTAGAACTGATTTTCGACATTGCGTTGTTTTGTGTTCAATTTAAAAAGAAATTGCTATATTTTGTAATATATATTTTTTATTACATATTTTTATTATATATTTTAAATTTTGTGACATATTACATATTTTTAAATGAGATAAAACTGATTAAGGAAATGCTAGTTGTGTAGTTAACATTCATCTAATTAAAAACCGTTGCAATTTTCTAATAAAATATAATATAAATAGTTCCACAAATATTAGACTTTTTTATCAACAGCTTTTTTTATTTTAATTTTGTTTCTCTTAACTTAATATCGATTTTTTTTTATATATATTTTTTTTTAGCAACATTTTCCCATAATCTCATTGGTTAATAATCTGTTCCATAATAACAACGATTTTCACAATGGACGTCTATTGGTCGTAGCTACAAAAAATTAACCAATAGAACTGCTGCCTCGTTACAATCGATTTGATTGGATAATAAAAGTTACAAAAATGCATGATATTAATTTTTGAACCGTATTTCAAGTTCTACAGTAATTTTAATATAAAACAATTATAGATACAAATTTATGATATTATTTAAAATTGTAGATAATTTATTTATCTACAAGTTAGCTGAAAAATACTTAAGATAAATTTTTTTTCTAGTTTATAAGTTCTAAAAAACCCTTTCTATATTAATAAAATATATATCATATCTAAAAGCGTGCTATAAGAATACACTTTGTAAAAAGAAAATTGAACAAATTAAGCATTTGAAGAGCAAAAGTAATATAAAATTTTCTCACTTAAACACAAAGTACAAAAGAACGTATTCAGTTATTTATTTATTAATTTATTTAAAGCCCATTCAATTAGTTTATAAATTATATTTTTTTTATATTATCAGAATATTTGTGGGTACATGGAATGTAAACGGTCAACCACCACCCCCAGTTTCACTATCACCCTGGTTAGCAAGCGATGTGGAGCCCCCTGATGTTTACGTGGTTGGTTTTCAGGAACTAGATTTATCTAAAGAAGCCTTTCTATTCAACGATACCCCCAGAGAAGAAGAATGGAGGTATTATATATATATATATATATATATATATATATATTAATTACAATGTCTTTTACTATTTCAGTGCAGCTGTAATGCGATCTCTACATCCCGGTGCAGTTTATGTAAGACTTAAAGTTGTACGGCTGGTAGGAATTATGCTGATATTAGCCGTTCAGGAAAAACATAAACAGCATGTACTTTTAGAAGAAATATTTGTGGATACTGTTGGCACTGGCATAATGGGTAAAATGGTAATTGAATAACAAGAAAAAAAATAGTGTGTAGAAGAAATTAAAATTTGTTTTGCAGAAATTAAATTATAATGTTTTTAGACACGTTACAACGACGATTTTTTCAATGTTTTTGTTCCAAAAGTAGAAAATTGGTAAATGCAGTTGTGTAGAGAATTTTATAAGCTTTTCATTGATATAATATAATATAATATATGTATTTTAACAAGTTTTTGCACGTTTTAAACAAAAACCCCAAAAACGTACAAACGTTTCGTTCGCGAAGTTATACGATTTTAAAGTTTGACGATTTTTTTCGTCATATTTTTGTTTCAAAAGTAGAAAATTGGTAAATGCAGTTGTGCAGAGAATTTTATAAGCTTTTCATTGATATAATATATATATTTTAACAAGTTTTTGCACGTTTTAAACAAAAACCCCAAAAATGTACAAACGTTTCGTTCGCCAAGTTATACGATTTTAAAGTTTGACGATTTTTTTCGTCATATTTTTGTTTCAAAAGTAGAAAATTGGTAAATGCAGTTGTGCAGAGAATTTTATAAGCTTTTCATTGATATAATATATATATTTTAACAAGTTTTTGCACGTTTTAAACAAAAACCCCAAAAATGTACAAACGTTTCGTTCGCCAAGTTATACGATTTTAAAGTTTGACGATTTTTTTCGTCATGTTTTTGTTCTAAGTGTTGAAAATCGTTATATGCAGTTATGTAGAGAATTTCTTAAGCTTTTCATCAATATCAAATAAAATTTATGTATTCTAACAAATTTTTGCACATTTTAAAGAAAAACCCCAAAAGCGTACAAACATTTCGTTCAAGTTATACGATTTTAAAGTTTGACGATTTTTTTTCGTCATGTTTTTGTTTCAAAAATTGGTAAATTCAGTTGTGTAGAGAATTTTATAAGCTTTTTGTTGATATAATATAATATATATGTATTTTAACAAGTTCTTGCACGTTTTAAACGAAAACCCCAAAACATTTTGTTTGCAAAGTCATACGATTTCAAATTTTGACGAATTTTTTCGTCATGTTTTTGTACCAAAAGTTGCAAATTGGTAAATACAGTCGTGTAGAGAATTTTATAAGCTTTTCATCCTTATAAAATAAGATTTATGTATTCTAACAAATTTTTGCACAACATTCTCAGACAATGTTTGAAATACATCCACTCACTTTGCCTCTTTCTATTCCCAATGGACCCTCTAGAAGTTTTACTTCAAATAATTTTTTTTTCTTAGGGCAACAAAGGAGGAGTAGGTCTACACGTAGAATTGCACAGAACCACTTTATGTTTTGTCAATAGCCACTTGGCAGCTCATCTTGAGGAATACGAGAGACGAAACCAAGACTACAAGGATATTTGCAGTCGTATGAGGTTCAATCAAAATATCACCCTGGACCAACACGAGTAAGATAATAAAATATTTTTTATTACAACCAAGTAGTTATTTATAAATTTTCATGTCTATTCAACAGTCAAGTCTATTGGCTAGGAGATTTGAACTATCGTATCACTGATTTGGATCCTGATCATGTAAAAATCTTATTAGAAGCAGAAGACTATTCAACTTTATTAGAAGCTGATCAATTACGCGTCCAGCATTCTAATAAAAATGTTTTTAATGGCTATGAAGAGGGCCAGATTACCTTTAAACCTACTTATAAGTATGATCCGGGGACTGATCAATGGGATTCTAGGTAAAATGAGGATTTGGGATAAGTGGTTTGTGGACTTGAATAGTAATTATTTTTCTGGGTTTTTTATTAGTGAGAAAAATAGGGCTCCAGCCTGGTGTGATCGTATTTTATGGCGAGGCAATGATATTAAACAAATTGCTTATAGAAGTCACCCGCAGTTGAGATGTAGTGATCATAAGCCTGTCAGTGCACTATTTGAATCACAAGTAAGAATTGTAATATATAAAATATATATTGAAAATTGGTAAATGCAGTTGTGTATAGAATTTTATAAGCTTTTCATCGATATAAAATAAATCACATGTATTTAAACAAGTTTTTGCACGTTTTAAACAAAAACACTAAAAGCGTACAAGCATTTCATACGCTAAACTATACGATGTTAAAGTTTGACGACTTTTTGCGTCATGTTTTTGTTCCAAAAGTTGAAAATTGGCAAATGCAATTAAGTAAACAATTTTATAAGCTTTTTATCGATATAAAATAAACTACATGTATCTTAACAAGTTTTTGCACATTTTAAACAAAAACCCTAAAAGCGTACAAACATTTCGTTCGCCAAGTTATACGAGTGGAAAATTTGACGATTTTTTTCGTCATGGTTTTGTTCTAAAAGTTGAAAATTGGTAAATGTAGTTGTGTAGATAATTTTATAAGCTTTTTATCGATATGAAATAAAAGATATGTAATTTAACAAGTTTTATACATGTACTTGTATTATGCCAAGTTATTCGATTTTAAAGTTTGATGATTTTTTCGTCATGTTTTTGTTCCAAAAATAGAAAATTGGCAAATGCAATTAAGTAGAGAATTTTATAAGCTTTTTATCGATATAAAATAAACTACATGTATCTTGTTACTGTACTAGTACTTGTATTTTGTTCGCTAAATTATACGATTTTAAAGTTTGACGATTCTTTTCGTCATATTTCTGTACCAAAAGTTGAAAATTGGTAAATGTAGTTGTGTAGAGAATTTTATAAGCTTTTCATCGATATAAAATAAAATATATGTATTTCAACAAGTTTTTGCACATTTTAAACAAAAACCCCAAAGGCTTACAAACATTTCGCTTGCAAAGTTATACGTTTTTAAAGTTTGACGATTTTTTTCGTCATATTTTTGTTCCAAAAGTTGAAAATTGGTAAATGCAGGTGCGTGAAGAATTTTATAAGCTTTTTATATATATATAACAAAATGTATGTATTCTAACAAGTTTTTACAAAATATATATAAAAATTGTGAAAGAATTAAACATAAAGATCTCAACTTTTATCGATCAAGACACAATTTAGAAAGTTTATGCAACTGGCCTTAAGGCAAAATGCCACTTACACCTAGCTATTCATTATTTTCGTATGTAAATTCACTAAATTTATTGTCAAATATATTTGTTTTTTTTTAATTAATAATTCATTTAATATCTTCTATATATAAAAATAAGTCGGGTTTTCCTTCCTGACGAAATAACTCCAGAACGCACGTACCGATTTCGACAATTTTGCATTCGTTGGAAAGGTCTTGAGCTCCGCAAGGTTTATAGCTAAGAAAATTAGTTGTGCATGGCATCGTGCCTTAATGCAAGCTGCTGGAACTTCACGCACCGTAATTAAGAATTCGAGTAATGACATTAGTGAGAATTATTAGAATTATGCTTGGTTAAGTCAACGAGCAATTCTTGCCGCAAAGAATAATGATGTACACGCACTGAATTTCACCATTCAATCAAAAATTGCTGGCGATTTGGTGACATACCAATGATTCCGACTGGTCTTCCGTTTGACTTCAAACGATTGCAATTTCCAGTTCGCCTTGCGTTCGCAATAACAAGTCGCAAGGCCAATCGCTTAGTATTTGCGGGATAAATTTTAAATAGATTATTTAAAAAATCATTGTTTTGCACATGGGCAGTTATACGTTGCCTGTTCACGAGTTGGAAAACCATCCGCTTTGTTTGTGTTAACGTCAGATCAAAAAACAAAAAATGTGGTTTACCAAAGGGCACTTCAATGAAACGGATAATTTGCGGATTCACTTTCATTTACTTAGAGAAGTTCAACTAAAAAACACTTCATTTTTGTAATCGAAATAAATTCATTACTGTTGTATAATAAAATCACATTTTTCCTTTTCAAATATAAAATAAACAAAAAATTTCTTCATCTTTCTCACGAAACCATCTGGTGGCGAAACGGAGTTCATCGGGTTTGCTAGTATATGTATAAAATTATTTGTTTATAAAATGTATAACATTTATTTCACATCATTTATATTATTTATAACTTTTAAACTAATTGTGCAAAACTAATAGTATATTTATTTATTATATTTTATTGCTGAATTAGTAGAAAACTGTCTAAAAAATAATATTTACTAATAGTATAAAACTCTGTCTAGAACAACTCTCTATACTTATAAATGATGAAGTCAAACTATTATAAAATATTATTTTTTATAATAAAATAGAATAAAATATAAAATGCCACTTACATCTAGTTCTTTACCACTTTTCAGATGGTTGTAGTTGACGAAGCAAAATATAGAAAAACACACGAAGACGTTATGAAGCAATTGGACAAATTAGAAAATGAATTTTTGCCCCAGGTAATTTTATTAAAAAAAATCTATTTGAACAAATAATTTGTAAATTTAATTTTTCAGGCAACTGTAGATAGAACAGAAATAGATTTCGGTGACTTGTACTTCATGGAGCCCCGTTGTCAAGAATTAACAATAGCAAATGTAGGACAAGTGAATGTTAGATTCGAATTTATTAAAAAATTAGACGACACTAGTTTTTGTAAAGAATGGCTACACGTAGACCCGTATACATATACAATTAAACCAGGTATAAAAATTGTATTACCATTATAATTATATCAATCAATTAAATCTTAATTTTGTTTCTCAGGTGATAAATGTGATGTACGTCTGACTGTGATGGTTGATAAAAGGAGCGCTTGTAAATTAAATTGTGGCCAGGATAAACTTTACGATATATTAGTTTTGCATTTGCAAAAGGGTAAAGATATATTTATAACGATAGCAGGAAATTATCAAAGGAGTTGTTTTGGGACTTCTATAGAAGCTTTGGTGCAGGTCAATGTTCCTGTACGGGAATTAACACCCAGTAATCTTATTGAATTGGTAAGGGAAAATGATAAATGAATTATAAATATTTATATATATATATATATATATATATATACTAGCTGACCCAACAGACGTTGTCCTGTACCCATGCCTAAAAACTCCAATTTTTTAAGAACCTATACTGGTATTTACCGTTTAGTTAAAAATAATCATTAATGTTTTACACTAAAATCTATACCGAAATGTATGTACAATTTTTACACTTAAATTTCAATTATACAGTAAAACCCAATTCAGCTACATCACAACATATACCATATATCAAACAGATAAATATCGAAATATGATTATTAACATTGTATATAAATAATTATACACAACATTTTTTTGAACGAATTTATTTTTAACTTCCCGTAGGGTAAGTTATTGTAATGGGCCGAAAATCGGAATTGAAATTTTTTACATTTCTCGACGTTTTGAAGGTTTCTGAACGTTTTGGCATACTTCAGAAAAAATGGATGTGTGTGTGTGTGTGTGTGTGTGTGTGTGTGTGTATGTATGTATGGATACAAATTTTCGCCCACGTTTTCGGGCGTACGGATCAACCGATTTGAATGGTTTAAAAAACATTCGATTCCTATTAATAAGGAGAAGAGCTGATTAGTTTTTGGCAAAGACAGGTCCAGCAGTTACGGAGATAAGGAGCAAAGAGTGCAGAAAATAGAAATCGAGTTTTTGAGAGAACGGAGCATCCGATTTGAATGATCTAAAAAACATTCAATTAGTAATAATTGGGAGAAGGGTTTATTAGTTTTTCGCAAAGGCAGGCCCAGCCATTACGGAGATACAGAGCTAAATATACAAAAAATGGCAGTTTTTAAGAGAACTAAGCGTCCGATCCAATTGATTCAAAGAACTTTCTGCTTGTCTTAACAAAATAATTGATTTTGGAAAAAAAAAATTTTGTACCATTTTTTTTTTTTTTTTTTTTTAATTTTTATTATATAGAAAATAATTCAGATTTTATTTTTAATTCTGACTATAGTTCTAATATACTTTAAACAAATAATTTCAACTCTGCAATTCAGTTTATATAATTCTTATAAATATTAGACAATGTTACAATATTTATAATAATCTATTTGAAAACATTCAATATTCCTCGAACATTTCGTTACGGTACGGGGAGTTCCAGCAATTTGCCTTAAGGCACGATGCCACCCACCCCACTAGTTAATATATCAATTAATGATATACAATATTTTTTGTCAGATCTGTAGGTGCATAACTAATTAAACTGTTTGTACTTTTAACTCTCGAGTAAGACACATATAGTTAATAGTATATTAGGCCATGACTAAAACGTGCATTTTTTAAGTTAATTTTGCAAAATAACTGTAAATAATTAACTGTATATAGCCGATTGGCGTATAATAAATGAATAAATAAATAAATAAATAAGTAAATAAATAAACAAAAGAAATCCATTTTCTGCCCTTGTGACTTGGAGTTCCATCTAACAATTTATATGGTTTTTTAGATAAATATCGAACAGTGTAGCTTATTGCTCAAACCTAACCGTTCTTTGCATTTGAACAATTGAATATTAACACAAATTCCATACTCCAGACTAAACCGTAAAAGAAACGAAAACATTCTATTTGGATAAACTTTGCCGAATAAAATTACGAATAAAATGATATATAAATCGTTAAGTGTGTTCATATAATTTTCTCGAGATTTTCTCGTTTTCCTTGAATTTTACTACTGCAACTCGCCTGTAGGCCACACTGTTAGGAATTCGAAGTTGCGAAATATGGGAAAAGATCTAAGAATTTTGAGACCTTTCTAACGATGTATAATACTTTGTTTTCTTTAGAGAAATATTGAATAGTGTAAACTGTGAACTATTGAATATTCACACAAATTGTTTTCTACAATCCAAGCCGTGAAAGATACGAAAAAACTTTGTTCGGACGAAAGATGCAGATTAAAATTACGAATAAAATGATATATGAAACGTTAATTGATTCTACGTTTTAGTTAGAAAACGTTTGTATGTAAAAAAGAAAAGGGCTGTTTTTAGGGTTTTCACGGCAATTATTCGATTTTTTCTCGCCGTAAGAACCATCCTTGGACATCAACAAACATTTAAAAAAAAGAATTGGCCAAATTGGTCTAGGCGTTGTTGAGTTATGCGCTTACCAACACATTTTGCGATCCATTTTTATATATAAGATATATTAAAAAAAATTTGCATCAGAGTCTTGAAGGAATAATTAGTAGAAATGATTTATTAAATGAAATAGATGTATTTTTTTCCTAAAATAATTTTTCCTGTCGCCTCATTGGTTTCTAATCTGTTTCCTAATAACAACGACTTTCCCTAATGACGTAAAGTGAATGCCTATTGGTCGTGCCTTGAACAGATTAACCAATGGGATTGCAGTGTCGTTAGAAACGTTTTGATTGGATAATAAAAGTTACAAAAATATATTTTTAAACCATTTTTCAAGTTTTACAGTAATTTTGATATAAAACAAATGCATATACAAAATTATAATGTTAGACAAAATTGCAGATAAATTATTTATCTACAAGTTAGATAAAAAATACTTCAAATTAAATTTATAGTGAATTATCGATTGCATTTAAAGCGCAAAAATACTTAAATTTCTTAGAAAATTAAAACAAGATTTCATTTATAATTTATCTTTTCTCTTATTTAGGAGTCCTCGACACCAAGTAAAGGCAGTTACTTCATACCAAAAGAAATCTGGTTCCTGGTGGACCATTTATACCGTTACGGTTTAAGACAACCACGACTGTTTGAAGAAAGATGTTTACCAAGTGAACTCATAGCAATTCGAGAGTGGTTGGATAATGGTTCATTGCAACCTTTACGTATCCTTTCTAATTTACAATCAATTAATGTCCTTGAAAACCAATTTTCCTTAACTATGATGTATCAAATAGCTGGCAGTGTCCATTCAGTAGCCGAAGCTTTGCTACTTTTGCTGGACAGCTCAAGTGAACCGGTTATTCCTTACGGAATGCATGGGGCAGCTTTAAATTGCTCACATAGTTATTCGCAAAGTCTGCAATTGATAATGCGTTTGCCAGAACTTAGAAAAAATGTTTTTCTGTATATGTGTGCATTTTTACAAGAACTTTTGCAATATGCCAAAGAAAACGAATCGGATTCTAAAACCTTAGGTAAGGGATAAATGAAATATGTATTCATATGAATGAATACCTAATCATTTATTATCTATTTTTTCCTCAGCAACTTTGTTTGGTACAATTTTCTTAAGAGACACTCCAAAAAGTGGTTCGACAGTACAACCGAAGTCTGATAGACAAAAATCGAATTTTGTGCACCATTTTTTAATTAATGATCAAAGCGATCTCATAAATTTAACACATTGAGCAGAGTATAAAAACAATTATTATATACTTAATTAATATATATAATTACATTAGTTACCACTATTGGAAGAAAGTTAGCCACACGCTTAAAATAATATAAGATATTATTTAAGCCGGAAGTATTTTTGCCATTTGTTAAGTTCAAACTTTAATAGGCCTACACCGTTAGATCAATTATATTGAATTCGAACAATTTTAGCTTATATACAATCAGTGTTTAAAACACAATTACTAAAGTATTTTGATAAAATTAATAGGGAATATTTTTTACAGCCGATTTTGTGTACTTATATATTTTCAATTGTATATTTAAATCTTGTTTGTTTGCTACTTCAAGTACGTACCAATCATTGATTGATTATTTTGAACAATAATATTTATATTCATTTTATTATATTTATCGTCTCATTCATTCCTGATTGTATTTATTATGTTGAAATAAATATATAAAATAATAAGAGATGTTTCATATTTTTATCTGTATATATATATGTGTATATATATATATATATATATATATATATATATGTATATATATATATATGTATATATACTAGCTGACCCGGCATAGGTATTTCTAATCAATTTCTAGCGAATCAAATATATATAATAACGAGAAATCCAAAAAATAAAAAAATCAAGAAATTCAAAATTCAAAAAACAAAATCTAAAAATTCAGAAGTCCAAAAAACAATAAATCCGAAAAACAAAAAATCCAAAAAATAAAAAAAAATTAAGAAAACAAAAAATCCAGAAAAAAAAATCAAAAAAACAAGGAATCCAAAAAAAACAAAAATCTAAAAAAAAAACAAAAAAATCAAAAATTGAAAAAAACAAAAATCCGGAAAAATCAAAAAAACAAGAAATCCAAAAAAATCAACAAATTCAACATTCAAAAATCAAAAAATTCAAAAAATTTATAAAACAAAAAATCCAGAAAAAAATCCAAAAAACAAAAAATGAAAATTCAAAAATCCAAAAGATCAAAACTTCAAAAAAAAAAGAAAATCAGAAAAATGTAATAGCAAAAAATCTAGAAAATAAAAATTGCAAAAAACGAGAAATTCAAAAAACAAAAAATCAACAAATTCAAAAAACAAAAAATGCAAAGAACAAAAAATCAATATATATATATATATATATATATATATATATATATATCAGTATGAAAAGTAGACGAATTGTTTAATTCAAACGTTATCTTGTATGCATATTAATTAGTATTTTAATTCTAAATAAATTTACATAAGGCTGTGAGTCACAATTGTGACGCGATAATAAAAATATAAACATGAAAATGATTTATAATTTATTACAGGTCGTTGATTTTGTATATATATATATTTTTGTATATATATAGTTCGTATATATTTTATTAAAAACTATGAATTATATATATATATATATATATATATATATATATATATATACTTTCGTGCAATAAAATATATAATTGTGATAATAGTTAGTAGGAATAATTAAAATTACAGAACCCAAATTATTCTACTCAAAATTAACCTGTCACAGGTAAATATTAAGGGTTTTTATTTGAAACCAAAATTGAGTTTATATACTATGTAAAAATATTATCATGTTATCATATTAAATTTGCGCTATCTATGTTAAATTTATCCATATTTTATTCTAAGAACAGTAAAATCAAAAGACTTACCCAAGTGTTCGACGTCTTGTCACAAACCCACTACAAAAACACTTATAAAAGACATTTTTATAAAGAAATACTGTTACATAACTATTCACTTATCAACAGAAATACTTTAGTGCGACTGCAAGGACTAAATAACGTTATTTTCGGCATAAAAACACTGAATAAAAATACCTGTCAGCATTTATATTACGAACGAACCGCCATATTGAATTATTAGTCAACGTTTTGCAATGTGACTAACATTAAAAAAAATAATATAAATTAATATTTATATAATATTATAAAATAACTTTATAAATAATAACGACATATGTATGATTAATTTAATTAATTATGTATAATGGAAAATGTTACAATTAAATAAAATAATACAAAACTCATTTCAAAAAATTGACGTGAAGTTAGTTGAATAAAATTTAAAAAAATTGAAGTGAAGTTGGTTGAATTTCAATTCAATTGTATTATTTAATTAATTTAATTAATCAATCAAATATTTTGCAGTAAATTTATTAAATATTCGCTAAAATGTGTCATTTTATGATAAAATAATTTTTTTATCTTTTATTTTATCACTTGAACATATTTGCAATAACGGATTGCAAGCTCCAATAACGGATTAACGGATTATTTAAATTTTAGTACTCAACTTTTTGTAAATTTTTAAATATATATATATATATATATATATATATATATAAACATATATATAATAATTTAATTAATTATGAAAAATAAATGGTAATGTGCTAGATTATATATAATGTCTATAAAACAATAAAAAAGTTAAATTTAAATTTAAAAAGATTGGAGTGAAGTTTATTTCATTTCAAATATCTATTATTTATTTAATTAATTTAATATTAATTTTATATAATCAAATATTTTACAGTGATTATATTAAATATTGGGCAAAATGTGTCATTTATATGATAAAATATTTTTTTATCTTTTAATTTATCATCTCTTGAACACATCTCCAACAAGCGATTTGAATTTATTTAAATTTTAGTACCTAACCTAACTTTCTGTAAATTATTAAAAATATACCCCAAATAAACTGAATAAAATAAAATTTATGTATTTTAACAAGTTCTTGCACATTTTAAACAAAAACCTCAAAAGCGTACAAACATTTTGTTTGCAAGGTTATACGATTTAAAAGTTTGACGATTTTTTGCGTCATGTTTTTGTTCCAAAAATTGTAAATTGGTAAATGCAATTAAGTTGAGAATTTTATAAGCTCTTGATTTATATAAAATAAAATAAAAGTATTCTAGTAAGTTTTTACAAAATATATAAGAATTGCAAGAAATGTAGCTGTTAAAACCGCGTTAATATAACGAAGTTCAATATCATATATATACATAAAAATATATAGTAAAAAAAAACTCCTTTATCCTTTCGTTACATTTTAATAAAGTACAATAATATATTATAAAAACAATCTAAACATAACACCTTACACAAAAATCACCATCAACAACCTGATTATATTATAAGTATGCATTAAATTAAACTATTATAATTAATATGTCTTTTATTAAATAATAGATCTAATATCAGGTACTGAAAAATAAATTTGGAGTTTTTACCAAAACTAGTATAAATAAATTAATAAGTATTATGAATATTACTTACCTGTTATACATAATAAGAGGGAGGAACAACCAATTCACCGAGTACTGTCAATTGTTCGTCTGTGAATTTCAATTTGTGTGTTTCCCAATTATCGTGATGTGTTCGTTTGAAATCACCTAGTGTTTTTCTAATTGTAGACTGGGGAAAAGAAATAAATTAATACATGGATTAAGTATGAAACTTGTCTTTTATACTTGTCTTTCATACTTACTGGAATGGGTTCAGGGTCATTCAGGTGTACTCCCAATTGGGCGAATACATCTGGCATAAAATCAGGCACATCGTAAGGATAAGCAGATATAAAGGCACACATTCCTAGAACAGCCGTGTGACGAGTCCTTACAGACATTCCTTCCCAATGAGGACTAAATCCTGTGCTCACAGTTTCCATATTATCTGCAGCTGCATTTTTAGTTCCTGCTCTTTCCCGAATTTTGCGCAACTTAGTCTTGGACTTCATTTTAAAATTATCCTAAAAAATAATAGACACAGTAATAATAGATAACAGTAATAAATTGTAATTTATTTGAAAGTCAAGAATTTGTGTCTTTTATCCTCCTTACCAATAATTGTTCCTGTTCCAAAATAAAGTTGCAGTGCAATAACCCGCACAAAACTTGTCCAGCCTTTTCACGTACTTCCAACCTGGAATCCTCGAGTAAACTTAAGACAATATTTAGAACTTTTCTGACATGATCAACTTCGCAAAGAAGTGAAGACATGTTATGGAAAACCATAACTTGCATAAAATCTAAAGCATTGCATCTGGACCACCATACACCGGTAGAAGTTATCTGAAATAATAAATATATATTAAAGTATTAGATAACACATATCAAACAGTGTTATCAACCAGATAATTTATGTTTTATAGCTATTTTTCAAAAATTTGTGATCTGGTTCTTTTCAACTTTTGAATCTAACTTGAAAATAACAATATATCTCACAAAACAAATAAATTATATTGAGGTATCGTAAACTAAACAACAGTGCTCAAAATCTAGCAACAAGAATAATTTGTTAATAATTTGGCAATGTAGCCGAAAACTTGTTAAAACACATACAAAAACACATACAAAAAATCATTGGACTTCAAAATAATATGAACTTGCAGATAAAATGTTTGTATGTTTTTTGACAATAGTTAAAAATGTGCAAAAATTTGTTGAAATACTTATAAATTATTTTATTTTATATAGATAAAAGGCTTATAAAACTCTCTACACAACTGCATTTACTAATTTTCAACTTTTGGAACAAAAACATGACGAAAAAAATCGTCAAACTTTACAATCGCATAACTTTGCAAAGAAAATGTTTGTACTTTTTCGGGCATTTGTTAAAAATGTGCAAAAACTTTATACATACATTTTATTTCATATAGATAAAAAGCTTATAAAATTCTCTACAAAACTGCATTCACAATTTTTTAACTTTTGGAACAAAAACGTTGTGAAAAAAATGGTCAAACTTTAAAATCTTAACTCTCTTATATAACTTTGCAAACAAAAGCTTTGTACTTTGTTTAGAATGTGCAAAAGCTTGTTAAAACACTTATAAATTAATTCATTTGTATAAAAAGCTTATAAAATTCTTTAAGCCACTGCTTCTGCTAATTTTCAACTTTTGAGACAAAAACATGATGAAAAAAATCGTCGAACTTCAAAATTGTATGGATTTGCGGACTAAATGTTTGTACGTTTTCTGAAATTTGTTAAAAATGTGCAAGAATTTGTAAAAATATTAATAAAAATATTTATAAAAAGCTTATAAAATCCTTTAAACAACTGTTTTTGCCAATTTTCAACTTTTGGAACAAAAACATTGCAAAAAAAATTGTCAAACTTTAAAATCGTATAAATCAGAGAACGAAATGTTAGTACGTTTTTTAACTATAATTTAAAATGAGCAAAAATTTGGTAAATTTGATATTTCTTTGAAAAAAACTTGAATCTAAATCGAATTTAACGATAGATATTAAAAAATATTTAAATGAAGTATCCATAAAAATGATTTTAAAGTATCTTAAACTAAACTAAACAACAGTGCTCAAAACCATAACTAGGAAAAAAACATTGTTAATGTTGTTAAACTAACAATGTAGTCACTTATCTCGTGATATCATCGTCGCCCAAGTTAAGAAATAATCCAATTTAATGTCTGGTTGCACATATTTTGCCCCCTACTTTAAAATAGCATCGCTATAAAACACCGTACTTTACTTGATTTTGAAATTATGTCGACAAACACTTTTACCCACAGACCTTTAAGTTATATAAAAAATATCTCTACTTACATTTTCTATTGAATGCAAAGCTTCATTCAACATATACGAAGGATGATAGGCTTGTGCCAAAGAACTGATGAAGTTGCCACAATATGTTGCCAATTCGGAGTCTTGCTCACTGTTTTCCAATCGACAAGCAATTGGTAAAAGTTTGTAGAAGGATTCACGAGCTGGATATTGAGATATGTGGAAAGCCACTGTTAACCACTTCAGAACTAAAATGGTAAGAAAACAATTATGAGTGGTAATATATATATATATATATATATATATATATATATATATACATATATCCATTACCATTTACCTGTTTTCAACAATCTAATTGCAACAGCTCGATCACCATCGATTAAACTGAGACTGTTCAAATCATTTACTACATCGACACGAGAATTATTCGTGCAATTTTTAACACCACCATTTGTTTCATTCGACTCTTGCAATATTTTAAATTGTGGCAAAACAAAGTCAATGATTTCAGACATCTTCGGAGAAACTATGTCTTGAAGGTTGGATATTGTTGAATCGCAGTCCATCACATTTACTAAAAGACTGGAAAGGATATAAAACTTTAGTAAATATGTTAATGGTAGTAAATATGATATAGAATGTTGTATTATTTTTTTACCTGGATATACGTTCGCGTACATTTTGAAATTGGTGACTCAAGTGTGGTTTTATGTACTCTAATAATTTTCTTAAAGATTCTGAAGATTTCCATAAATGTTGATGCAGAACACCTTGTAAAACGTACAATCTTCCACAGTCGATATGTGATGAACTATTTCTGTAAAAAGATAATAAAACACATTATTAAATGATAAATCAAAATTATAATTAGTAATATTTAATTTTCTACAAGTGTGTATTAATTTTTTTAACAAAAATATCGTGAAGTCAAAATTGGTTTATGTTATACTTAAAATGTCCGTTACTTTTTTTTACATTTCATATTTAATTCGTAAATAGTTGTTTAAATACATATAGATTATTTTATATAGATAAAAAGCTTATAAAATTATCTACTAAATTGCGTTTACCAACTTTCAAATTTTGGAACAAAAATCGTCAAACTTAAAAATTGTATAGATTTGAAAACAAAATGTTTGTACACTTTTTGGGTATTTGTTTAAAATGTGCAAACACTTGTTTAAACTAGTTGTTTGGTATTTAGCCTTGAGGCAAGTTACATGAACTTCCCGATATGTGTAAATAATCGACTTAATCAAAAAAAAATGAGTAAGTAATATACTTCATCAATCCTACTTTAAAAAAAACGATAAAAATTTTAGCAAAGTTTGACGAATTTTTAAAATTAAACTACTTGTTGTAAGGCCGTAATATTACAGCAAGTTCTATAAGACCATGATGTATATCGCCAAAAAAAGTTCCATGAAAAACGGCTTAAATTTTTTTTTCAACAGTTAATTACAAGAAAACGGCTCGGTAGATTTTCACCTAAAATTAATCAGTACCATTCCCAACTAATATCTTTCGAACAGTTTTTGATTTTTTAAAATCGGTTCGATAGGATGAGCTTAAATGTGGACGAAAAGTTTAACACTTTTTTTCAAATTGCAAAGAAACGGCTTGGCAGATTGTCACACAAAACTGACAAACGATAGTCCTCACCGACATACATCAAATGGCTTTTAAATTTCTAAAATCGGTTCAGGCGTTTTTGAGAAAACGTCGATCAAAAGTCTAATTTTGACAAATGCCAAAAAAACGATACCAATTTTTGCAAACTTTGACGAATTTTTAAAGCTGAACCAGTTGTCGTAGGGCCGTAATATTTTAGTATGATATAGAAGACTATGGTATCTACCGTCAAAAAAATAATCATAAAAATCGTAGAATTTTTTTTTTTAAAAACTTTATTACAAGAAAACGGCCCGGCCGATCTCTACCAAAAAATAATCAGGTCGATTTCCAACCAATATCTTTCGAACGATTTTTGAATTTTTAAAATCGATTCAGAATTGCGGGCTAAAACGTGGACGAAAAACTTTTCACTTCTCTGCTATTTACGAAGAAAGGGCTTGGCCGATCGTCGCACAAAGCTGACAAATAATAGTCCTCATCGAGATACATCGAATGGCTTTTAAATTTTTGAAATCGGTCCAGCCGTTTTCGAGAAAACGGCGATTTACGGCAAAAAATCTGTTGGTGCACACGCACACACACACACACACACTTTTTCCAAATTTGGTCTCATTCGATTCAGAATGGCTTGAAACGTCGAGAAAACATAAAATTAGCGAATCGGATTTTTTGATGAAAACATAAACTTCTCCTTCGGGAAGTTAATAAATAAATTTTATATTAGGTATTTGAAAAGTTTATAAAATACTTTACCCAACTGCATTTACCAATTTTTAACTTTTGGAACAAAAAAATTGAGAAAAAAATCGTTAGATTTAAAATAAAAAAA
Organism: Ctenocephalides felis; assembly: GCF_003426905.1. NCBI lineage: Eukaryota > Metazoa > Arthropoda > Insecta > Siphonaptera > Pulicidae > Ctenocephalides > Ctenocephalides felis. The sequence continues at coordinate 4,379,093 of NW_020537758.1, read as the reverse complement.
TCGTTTTCTAGTATTTGTTAAAAATGTGCAAAAACTTGTTAAAATACATTTGGTTTATTTTATATGAAAAAAAGCTTATAAAATTCTTTACATAATTGCATTGACCAATTTACAACTTTTGGTACAAAAACATTGCTAAAATAATCATTGAATTTGAAAATCTTACACGATTACATTGCAAACAAAATATCTCAAACAAAACTTCTCTTTCAAGAAATTAATTATTTAATTTTGTATTAATATATATATTTATATATATATTAGGTTGTCAAATATCTCCCTTCCGCTTTTTTGCTCTTGGTTTATAATACAAAAAGGCGGAAGGGAGATATTTGACAACCTAATATATATATATATATATATATATATATATATATATATAACACAAGTATAAACAAATATATATTACCTCAACGGATTATCCATCAACGTCTCGATCAACCAATATTGTTTTCTCGGGTCATGTGCAGCAGTTGCAAAACATACACCTACAAAAGCAAAAAAAATCTTATTAATTCTCACAAATTACAATTGTAATTATTATTCCTATTCAATTATCTTACTCCAATCCATTATAGTTTCTGGCATGGTAGAATTCAAAGCGTTTTGTATAATAGGCAAGACTTTTTCCTTCAACCGTTCCACCATACTAAATGACCAATGTTTAGACCCTTTGATCAGCCCTGATAACATTTCAGAACCAGCCCTTTGGTGGCTCTCTTCTGTTGATACAACTAATTTTTCTAAATGGTCAACGACTTGGTCCAAAAATGCTGTACCGAAGTCTCTAAATAAACTCTAAAAAGATAAGTGATATATGAATGAAGTATTGGTAAAAGATGTACAAATATTTTGTTTGCAAATCTATACGATTTTAAAGTTTGACGATTTTTTTCAAAATGTTTTTGTTCCAAAAGTTGAAAAGTGGTAAATGCTGTTGTTTAGAGAATGTTATAAGCTTTTTAACTATTTAAAATAAAATTTATCTATTTTAACAAGTTTTTACACAATTTAAACAAAAACCCCAAAAGCGTACTACATTTCATTTACAAATCCATACGATTTTCAAGTTCGACGATTTTTTCAAAATGTTTCTGTACCAAAAGTTGAAAATTAGTAAATGCAGTTGTATGAAAAATTGTATAAGCTTTTTATTGATATAAAATAAAATTTATGTATTTTAATAAGTTTTTGCAAATTTTAAACAAAATCTTCAAAAGCATACAAACATTCCGTTCGCCAAGTTATACGATGTTCAAGTTTGATGATTTTTTTCAAAATATTTTTGTTGAAGAGTGGTAAATGCAGTTATGTGAAGATTTTTATAAACTTTTTATCAATAGCAAATAAAATTTATGTGTTTTAACAAGTTTTTACACATTTTAAACAAATGTCAAAAAAGTACAAACATTTTGCTTGCAAAACCATATGATTTTAAAGTTATTTTCTTCCTGGTTTCTAGTAATCGTGCTTTTTTTTAAACTTTTTAAAATATTATTTAGAATTTGTTCGACCTGCTGAATGATGACACACATACAGTGTCAAAACGTACATAAAAAATAGTTAATTATTTATTGCTTTTAATTTGTTTCAAATAAATATTTCATCATTAAACAATAAAATCTTTCATCATTAAACAATAAAACAATATATCTATATATATATATACATATATATGTATGTACGAGGTCTGTTCAAAAAGTACCCGGAATTTTCGTTTTTTCAAAAAAATATTTATTTATTCGTCTACATTAATGTGGTCCCCTTCAAAGTAGTCCCCCCCAGATATAATACACTTATGCCAGCGTTTTTTCCAATTTTCGAAGCACCCTTGATATTCACTTTTTGATATGTCCTTGAGCACTCTCGGCGATTTTCTTCAATCGAGGAAAACCGCCGTCCTTTCATGGGTCTCTTCAACTTTGGGAATAGGAAAAAGTCACACGGAGCCATATCTGGTGAATTTTTGCACTTTGCAACACTTTATTTCATTTTTTACGCAAAATTTAATACAAATTCTTTGACTTTTCAATTCTTCCATTGTAAAAATCGCCGAGCTCAGAAAAACACGTCGAACCTTAGCGACTACCACAGACAAAGTAAACAGTGAATATAGCTGAAAATTTCATCATACTTTAGGGGCATGTATACCAACACAATAAAAAAAAAATTTTGACAATCAGACACTCCAGACCCGCGAAATTTAATTATTAGTAATTCCGGGTACTTTTTGAACACACCTCGTATGTATGATTCTTTTACCCCTTACCTTGAAGAATAAAAATCGATGGCTATTAAATTTATCCTGTCCCTTCTTATCTTCTATCGACAAATACTTTACAAGCTTGTCCATATTCTCTTTATCCATAAAAAAGTCATATATCTCTCGTTCAACATCATTAAGTTCATCCCTGGTACGATCAGGATTAGGCTGTTCAGATAATGGTGCATAAATTTTTAAAACCTTAGGCCATTTAGTATAGCCCATGGACGGATTCTTGAGAACTCGCATATCGTTCCATTCTTTTTCACATTTGGGAATATTTGTACTGTTGTAACACAACCAGGAGTTGTCTGGTCTTAAACCTAATAGATAAAAGATAGATGTAGAAAAAAATAATATAGATGTAGAAATAAATATTATGTAAAAGTAATTTATCTCACCCCAACTTGTAATTTCCATTACATCATCGTTGCAATTTTTCTGATCCTGTCCAGACTCGATTAATTGTGTTTTATCAACTTCAACAATCTTGTGTTTGCGTTTATGTTGTTGCATAACTAAATTCATAAGTCGAATGGCAATTTTTCGTCTTTCCAGGACACCACAGATCAATTCGTGCAGGAAAAACCTGACGCATTTTGCAGAATATTTTGCACCAGGATCGAAATGACCCAAGTCACGTGCCATCGATAGACCAGTATTGACATACCTCCAATGGCTAAAAGAAAAAACAAATGTAAAAGAAAAAACAAAAACTAGATGAAAGTGGCATTTAGCTTTGAGGCAAGTTGCATGAACTTCCCGAAATGTGAAAGAATTGACTCAATCAATCGAAATTGAGATTTGGATATTTAGATAAAATTAGTCTACTGTTTATTTCAGAAATAAAGTTATCGCTATCAATTAAATCTGAACATTGTGATTTCAAATAGAATTTTCTCAAACACATTTAAATTAACTGTAATTGTATTGATTATATTGCACAGACACGTCCTAAAATTGTAGCTTATTATTTTAAATTTTAATAAATTGATAAAATAATGTTAATAATTGATTTTAATAAAAGCATCTTTTGACACAAATTTTGACTGTAATATTTTCTCAAACTTTGATGAAAAATGTGCAAAATGTGCAAAAACTTGTTCAAATATTATTTTATATAGATGAAAACTTTATAAAAGTCTTTACATAACTGCATTTACCAATTTTCAACTTTTGGAACAAAAACTTTGCCTAAAAATCAGTGAACTTGTAAATCTTAAAATACATATATTTTAATTTATATAGACAAAAATCTTATAAAATTCTCTACACAACTGCATTTACCAATTTTCAACTTTTGGAACAAAAACTTTAGGAAAAAAATCATTAAACTTTGAAATCATCTAACTTTTCAAACAAAATGTCTGTACGTTTTTTGGCATTTGTTGAAAATGTGCAAAAATTTCTTAAAATACACAAATTTTATTTTATACCGATAACAAGCTTATAAAATTCTCTACACAACTGCATTTACCAATTTTCAACTTTTGAAACAAAAACATGACCAAAAAAATCGTCAAACTTAAAATCATATAACTTGGCCAACGAAATGTTTGTACAAAAAATAGTTTGTGTGAAATTTAATATATTATACTTACACATTGGGGTTTTGTATAACAGTAAGAATATCATCAAGTAGTTTGTGATATGTCCTGAGATTTGCTTCGTTGATTTTCCGACAATATTCCAAACTCGCATTTTCATCTGGAAATTTAATAAGACCATCTCCTGCACCTTGACCAGAACTCAATTTTAATAAATTCTCTGCGGATGTTATTAAAGCTTTGGGAAACTCTACAGTAAGTATAATTGTTGGAAAATATTTGTGCACAATGTCTTTACAAGTATCGATGAGTCTGGAAAAAATTAAAACAAGTATTAAGTGATATTTAAAGCATTTATGTATCTTTTACCTTACCCAACAATTGAAGGTTTCTCAGACGGTTTTGATTTAAGTAAAGCTGGCCACAATTGTGATACTACATTCCAATCAAATTTGCAAATTAGAGATCTGTGTTTCATCAATATTAGTAAATACAAAACGCCCTTGAATAAAAATAAATAATTAGTAACTAAAAATAATATTCGGTAATTTATATTTGTATTATTTTGTACCTTGAATTTTTCGTGCTGTTCAGTACTGTCGATGGATAAATATTCGACTAACTTCGGCAATATATCTATATAAGAATATGGTATTGTGGATAAGACTTTCAGGAATTGAGATTGAGCATGTTTTCTTACCTACAAAAATATGATAAATAATAAATGATCAATAAATATTTATTCAAATAGATTATTAAAAACGTAATACAAATGTTGCACGCTTTTGGCAACAAATGTGCAAATATTTGTTGGGATACATACATTTAATTTTATACAGTTTAAAAGTTTATAAAATTCTCTACATAATTGCATTTATGCATTTTCAACTTTTGGAACAAAAACTTTGGGAAAAAATCAATGAACTCTGGGAAAGTGTTCAAAGTGGGAAAGTTTTTGGCGTTTGTTTAAAATGTGCAAAAATTTCTTAAAATACATAAATTTTAGTTTATATAGATATAAAGCTTATAAAATTCTCTACATAACTGCATTTACCAATTTTCAAGTTTTAGAACGAAGTTTGTGAAAAAAATCGTTGAAATAGAAAATCGTATATCTTAGCGAACGAAAAGTTTGTACATTTTCTGATATTTGTTAAAAGTGTGCAAAAACTTGTTAAAATACATAAATTTTACTTTAATTAACAAAAACTTTGGGGAAAAAATCGTCAAACATTAAAATCGTATAACTGAGCGAACAAAATACAAGTACAAGTTTAGTAACAAATACGCTTTTAGGGCTTTTGTTTAAAATGTGCAAAAACTTGTTAGAAAATATATATATATTATTTTATACAGTTTCAAAGCTCATAAAATCCTTTACACAATTGCATTTACCAATTTCCAAGTTTTGGAACAAAAACTTTATGAAAAAATCGTTAAACTTTAAAATCGTAGAACTTAGCAAAAGAAATGTTTGTGCATTTTTTTAAAATGTGCAAAAACTGGTTAGCAAACATATATTTTTTTACACAGATAAAAAGCTTATAAAATTCTCTATGCAAATGGATTTACCAATTTTCAACTTTTGGAACAAAAACTTGACTAAAAAAAATTGTTAAACTTGAAAATCGAATAACTTTGCTAACAAAGTGCTTGCACGTCTTTTTAATTTGTTTAAAATGTGCAAAAACTTGTTAAATTGCATAAATTTTATTTTATACAGATAAAAAGCTTATAAAATTCTCCATACAATTCCATTTATGCATTTTCAACTTTTAGAACAAAAACTGTGCGAAAAAAATCGTTGAACTTGAAAATCGCTTAAAAGTTTATACATTTTCTAACGTTTCGCCAACAAAAAATTGTATCCGCACATACATACATCTATACACAAACACACACACACATATACATCTACTTTTTTATGTTTGCCAACAAGTTCAGATTATAAATTTAAAAAATGAACTTATTTTATTATTTCTACTTACGCTGCTGTAATAGCTGGTGCTAAGTTCCAGCAAATTGTGCAGAACCAAAGAATGAGTAGCAGTCAATTTCTGCTGATCAGATTCCAATCTGAATTCATGTTGCATACGAGTCCTTTCCACAATCATATGCCTGGTATGTCTTTTCTTATCGGTCAACTTATCATACAAAATCCTTTTCATTATTTTAAAATTACGCTGCAAATTATCGATGTGTCCAAAACGAGGCTTCCGGAACAACACCGTCTCCCATATCTAAAAAGAAAATAGACATATGGTAAAGGATATATTAAATTTATTATGTATTAATAAGAGATTTACGGAGCTTAAGGCTATCAAAGATTTGATGTCGTCAGCAGAGTTGTCCAAAAGCTTCTTCTGCAATTTATCAAGACATCGTATTATTGCCTTTCGTATATTTTCACCATTTGGTAAATGCAATTCGTGTTTTGCTCCAGTGCACGTCACAAAGTCCTTTTGGGGTAACACACTTTCCACCCTGGATAAAAAAAAATACTTTTACCTGTTATTATTAATGTGTATTAGCAACTAAGTTTAAAATTTATTTTTTGTGTAGGGTCGTGGAGGTGCAGTGGTCGCTAGTTGCTATATTAATAACTTCCTGAAGGAAAATGATTAATAACAATTGTTGGTACGTTTTTTTTTACAATTTGCTTAAAATGTGCAAAAACTTGTTAAGATACATAAATTTTATTTTATTCCGTTTAAAAGCTTACAAAATTCTCCACACAACTGCATTTATCAATTTTCAACTTTGGAACAAAAATTTTGCGAAAAAAATCGTCAAATTTCAAAAGCGTATGAATTTGCAAACAAAATATCTGTATATTTTCTGATATTTGCTAAAAATGTGCAAAAACTTGTTCAAATACATAAATATTATTTGATATATATATAAAGTTCATAAAATTCTCTCAACAACTGTATTTACTAATAATGAACTTTTGGAAGAAAATATTTCAAAAAAAAAAATCGTCGAACTTTGAAATCATCTAACTTTTCAAACAAAATGCCTGTACGTTTTTGACAATAGTTTAAAATGTGCAAAAACTTGTTCAAATACATAAATATTATTTTATATAGATAAAAACCTTATAAAAGTCTTTACACAATTACATTTACCAACTTTCCACTTTTGGAACAAAAACTTTGCCAAAAAATCAGTGACAAGTCCACTTATATGAATAAATGGTATATCTAAGCAAACAAAAAATTTTGTGTAGAGTCGTGTAGGTGCAGTGGTCTAATATTATTATTACTTACAAATCAAGAGCCTTCTCCTCCCAAATCGGGAATATCAAAGAAGCCCCAGTCAGAATTTCCATGATAACACTCAGTTTCTTCAGCAAATCCTGTCGTTTCAACTCCAAGTCACCATTTGAATACCTTTCAATATCCTCGAGTTCTTTGGGTAGATATCTCAAAACAATTTCCTTGGCAGCTTTGATTTCATCATCATTTGGCACATGCCAGTTTAAATTAGCATCCATGATATCATCAGGCCTGTAGCCCCATTCTCGAATGGACAAGTACTCACTGATCGGTTTGTGGATGTTGAGACTACTTTTAAAATCCAATATCAAAATATTCGTCAAATTGGATAAAATGACTCTCAAAATATGAGCTGAAGAACTCGAAGCATCCCTGCATGCCATATGTAAACCCACATCAAGAATTGCTAGGACATCTTTTAAATAAGGCAGAATGCAGGTACCATTTGTGTCCAGGACAGCTCCTAATAATTGCATGTGGTACAAACATTCCATGTCAATGGTTTCTTCGGTTTGAATGTTTTCATGTTCAGCAAATTTTTCGTTTATAGATTGAATTAAATAAGGCACAAATAGTTTTAAAGTTTCTTCTCCGTTGATAATGGAGAACGTTTTGCAAATTGATGCCATGAACTGCCCGGAAACTTTGATCTCAAAACGCTTTGTTGTTGCGAATGAAAATAATTTTCGCAAAGCATCCTGGAGGAAATAGACACAAAGGAATTGAAATAGTAATAATGGTAATAGTTAGTAATGTGCCGATTCGGATAAAAATTCGAATGAATATATAACTAACATAATGTCTGTAAGTTTTTCGACAATAGTTTAAAATGTGCAAAAACTTGTTAGAACACTAAAAATTTGTTATATACAGCTAAAAAACTTATAGAATTCTCTACAAAACTGCATTTACCAATTTTTAAGTTTTGAAACAAAAACATGACAAAAAAATCCGTAAAACTTTAAAATTATATAACATTGTTGTACGTTTCTTTGGCATTTATTTAAAATACGCAAAAACTTGTCAGAGCACTTGAAATTTATTATATACAGATAAAAAGCTTATAAAATTCTCTTCAATGCGTCACTCACCGATTTTCAAATTTTGGAACAAAAACATTTTGAAAAAAATTATCATGTTTGAAAATTGTATGGATTTGCAAACAAAATGTTCGTGCTTTCTGATATTTTATGTACGTAAAAAGCTTATAAACTTCTCTACAAAACTGCATTTACCGATTATCAAGTTTTGGAACAAATACATGACGAAAAAAATCGTCAAACTTTAAAATTGTATAATATTGCAAATGAAATTGCTGTACGTTTTTTGGCATTTGTTCAAAATGAGCAAAAACTTGTTAAATAACTTAAATTTTATTATATATAGATAAAAAGTGCATAAAATTCTCTACAGAACTGCATTTACCGATTTTCAAGTTTTGGAACAAAATCATGACGAAAAAAATCGTCAAACTTTAAAATTGAATAGCATTACGAGCAAAATGCTTGTACGTTTTATATATAATTTACAACATTTTCAGATAGATTACAAGTAAAATTCGATTCGAATCAAATGAAGTCTAATTCGAATCAAGTACATTCCGATTAGAATCAAAAAATCCAATTGGAATCTATCAAAAACCTATTAGAATTAAATAAAATCCTATTCGAATCAAGTAAAAATTCTGATGGAAACTCTCCCAATTTTGGATAATTCACAATATTAGGTTGTCAAATATCTCCCTCTTGGTTTATAATACAAAAAGGCGGAAGGGAGATATTTGACAACCTTTTATTTTGAATCTATCTACAGCATTTTCCGATAATTCACAAGATTTTCAGGCAATTTACAACTTTTTCAAACAGATTACAAGTAAAATCCGATTAGAATCTAATAACATCCAATTTGAATCTATAAAATCCAATTAGAATCAAATAAAGTCCGATTCGAATCAAATAAAATCCTATTGGAAAAATATAAACTCCTGATTGAATCAAATAAATTCCGATTAAGTAAAATCCTATTCAAATCAAGTAAAGTCCGATTCAAATTGGCACATCATTAATGTGTTATTAACAATTAAATTAAAATTATCTCACCTTATAAATTTCCGGAGAGCACTGAATAAGTAATATAGCCGTTGTAGAAGCATGTGTCATCTCAGAAGCTGATTCGAGTCGACTACGAACAGTATCAGTATCATTCTGTTCCATGCGAGTAGATTCAAAAGTACTAGATTCGATTAGTAAAAATATCTAGAATAGAAAAAATATTTTAAAATCCTAGTATTTTATAATCAGTTATTTGTTCTACTATTTACCCTATCTAAATATTGCAAAACAAAGTCTTGAAATCCGGCAGTGGCTTCGCACAATGCATGTTCCTCCTCGGTTAGATTTTTGTGGTATTGAAAGGCTTGAGAGGAATCCACAAATGGTATCATCATTGCAAAAATTGAAATAAAATGTGATGTAACCAGAGATTTCTTGAAGTCGTTGGCATCTATACCTGTTGGGGTAAAGGACTGAGTGTAAGTGCCATTTTGCCTTAAGACAAGTTGAGAATTGAGATATATTTTAGTGAAAACGTTAAAATATAAATTTTATTTTATGAACATATTGAGCTTATAAAATTCTCTATAAAACTGCATTTACCAATTTTCAACTTTTGGAACGAAAACATGACGGAAAAAGTCGTCAAACTTTGAAATCGTATAACTTGGCGAGCGAAATGTTGGTAAGCTTTTAGGATTTTTGTTTAAAACGTGCAAAAACTTGTTAAGGTACATGTATTTTATTTTATATGGATAAAAAGCTTATAAAATTCTCTACAAATCTGCTTTAACCAATTTCCAACTTCTGGAATAAAAACATGACGAAAAAAGTCGTCAAACTTTAAACATCGTATAACTTGGCGAACGAAATGTTGGTACAATTTTGGGGTATTTGTTTAAAACGTGCAAAAATTTGTTAAGATACGGCAGTATGGCAGTACGTTTCAAGGCAGTATGTTTTTAATAGCTCTTTTCATACTTATATAAGCTAATTGAAACAAATATATATATATATATATATATATATATATATATATATGCAAACAATATTATATTATGATAGTATAATGATATTCCCAGAATAGGTGTATACAATTTGTATCTTTATGTAAAAATCAATGTATGTATTTAAGTCAAATAAAGCAAATTTTCAAATTAAAAAAAAAATTGTTAAGATACATGTATTTTATTTTATATGGATACAAAGCTTATAAAATTGTCTATGCAATTGCGTTTACCAATTTCTAACTTCTGGAACAAACATATGACGAAAAAAATCGTCTAACTTTAAATCCGTATAACATAGCGAGCAAAATGTTTGTACTTTTAAAAATTTAAAATGTGCAAAATTTGTTATAACACTTGAAATGTGTTATATGCAGATAAAAAGCTTATAAAATTGTCTATCCAACTGCATTTACTAATTTCTAACTTTTGGAACAAAAACATGACGAAAAAAATCGTCAAAGTTTAAAATCGTATAACTTGGTGAACGAAATGTTGGTACGCTTTTGGGGTTTTTGTTTAAAACTTGTATTTTATCATATACAGATAAAAAGGGCATAAAATTCTCTACAAAACTGCATTCATCTAATAAAATAAAAAGCTTATAAAATTCTCTACTCAATTGCATGTACGAATTTTCTACTTTTGGAACAAATACATAACGAAAAATGCGGTTTAACTTTAAAATCGTATAACTTGGCGAACTAAATGTTGGTACGCTTTTGGGGTTTTTGTTAAAAATGTACAAAAACTTGTTCAAACACTTGAAATGTGTTATATACAGATAAAAAGTGCATATTATTCTCTACACAACTGCATTCACCATTTTTTAACTTTTGGAACAAAAACATGACGAAAAAAATCGTCAAAGTTTAAAATCGTATAACTCGACGAACAAAATACAAGCACAAGTACAGTAACAAGTACGCTTTTGAGGTTTTTGTTTAAAATATGCAAAAAAATAAAGCTTAAAAAAATAGCTTATACAATTCTATACAAAACTGCATATACCAATTTTTAACTTTGGGAACAAAAAATTGATGAAATGAACTTTTGGAACAAAAACATCACAAAAAAAATCATACAACAAAAATTGTACAACGTCGCGAGCAAAATGCTTGTACATTTTATATGTAATTTTATATCGCAGGTATTTAAATAATAAAATATTAATTTGTCCTTTATTACCTGGTAATGTAGCATAAAGCAGCGGCAAAATATGCGTAGGTCCTTCCTTATATCCATTCCTAAAACCATCCACCAAAGGTCTAGCCACCGATACCAAACTAATCATACAAGAAGTCAACTTATGAGGCTCCGTCAAAGAATCCAAACTGGCATACATCCTCTCAATAATCGGAGGAATCATAACACTTGGACAAAGAAGTGCCAAACTCTGCACCATCGATGTCTGGTCATTGGAAGCCATGGACGAGAACATCGTCTGCATTGCTATGGGCTTCAAACACTCTACAAATTTTAAGATATCTTCATCGGTCAACTTGTGTTCTTCGGGGATTGGATTTTCCCAGAATTGTTGGTTGTAACGTTCGCGGGCTACACGTTCTATGAATAATTGAGGCAGTTTTGAAACCACTGAACGTAAACTGTAGACCCAACCTGGGGAAAAAATTTATATCTTGCTTGGTATGAAAGTCAACACGGGTAAAAAAAATATTGTTTATCACATACTTCCACTGTTTGCAGGATACAAGTAAGTCTCAATCGCAGATATGAAGTTGTCCAAGTGTTTTTGGCCTGAGCTTTTTGGACCGAGAACTGAAACGATCCAAGAAGCAATATGGTTGGCTTCGTAAGCATGTCTTTTCATATTTGGAACTTGTTTAAAAGCGACAGGCAAACCAAAACTACGTAAAATTCTTGAAAATATCATCGGTATGTACGGCTCCCAGTCTATGTGGCCTATATGGTGCATCGCTAGGTAAGACATCAGTTGCAGAACATCCTGGAAATAATAAAATATGGTAAACTAATTACATTATAATAATGTGATTATTATTACCATTCCCCAGAAGTGTTCATAGTTGGAATTATCCCACAAATCCATTAAATTCTTGAACCAGAGTTCGTGTCCAATGTGGCTTAATTCAATGGGAAGACTTGTTGGAAGAAACATGGTTAAAAGGTCCATTGTTTCTTCAATTGTTCTTAAATCGAATGGACACATCAACGGAATGAGTTCATCTAGAATTTCCCTTGTAGCTTCTTTGGCAAAATAACTAAACAGCAAAAAAATGATATATACATAAAAATTTTGAGTCTTTTAATAGATTGTGATACTTACTGCTTACACAGAATTATCATGGTTTTCAAACTTTGCGCCAAATTCCTGTAAATGGAAAATATTGATTAAAAATACAAGTAAAAATTTTGCATATGACAAAAAATGTTTCAAGTTGAAAATTGGGACTAAATGTAGTACAAAAGTATTACAATTAAACCCAATGTATGATTATTATATAATGAACAATCCATGTGCCATGAAACTAACACCTTGAACCAACCAACCAGTCACCTATGTAATAAAAATCTTTCAAAAAATGATAATAAAAGCGTACTTTTAGCACAAAATATACTTAACAAGCTCATTGTAAACAAATAAGTTTTAATTTAGGGTCTATTCTCAGTTACAACACTAAGGGGATAACATTGATATAATATGCTTGAATGATATTTTAACATTTGTACTATTTGGAGGTTAGTTTAAAAAAAACGCTCATGTAAGCTTTTTGACCGAGAATACGCCCATAAATGTAAGCTTGTTGATTATCTTTTGTGTTAAATTTGAGTTTAATTACAGTTCTTCTTTTTGGACCGTGTGGAATATATCAAAATCCAAACCAAAATACTTCGCAACCAAAGCCTGCAGTCCATTTGGCTGAGCGTCTGCTTTCTTTTCAGGCCTACAATTATATACATAATAATTCAACTACAAATTAAAATACTAGAAATTAAATTAGTGCTCAAACAGAATTTTCAAGTATTACATAAGGAAAAATAATGTATCCATTAATAAAATAGAGCACATGTTACGACACATAGTATAATAAACAACAAACTTACATAATACTTGAAACTTCCTGAACTTGCTAGTATAACTTGCTGCTTGTAAATAAATTAATAGTTATTAAATCATACACGCATTTGTACACGCATACATACTTGAGACAAGTACAAGTTACTTACGAGAAATATCTATACATTTGTCGTTCATCACCAGACTTAATTAAAACATCATAGTATAAATTATACAAAGGCCTCCATGGTAAAACTAAATCGTTTCTCGATAACGTTTTTCTTTTTCTATAAAAATATTATTATTATTATATCACACATCATATGATAGCATTTATATATTATAAATATTTCTTTATTACTCACTTTAATAACATGGTAAGAAGAGTACTGAACTTCGAAATTTTTGTAGGATCTAATTTCGGTATCGTGCACAGCTCGAATATCAAATGAATGAAAGCAACATGATCCTCTTTGGAAAATTTCAATCCATATATTTTAATATATCTGAAAGGTAAATAATAAACAGAGCATTGTTATAGCAGAAACATTAACAATCAATAATAAATTTTAGCACTAAAAAAAGCATTAACATGATGAACTAGGTGTTCTTAAGTCAAGATAAAAGATAAAAAATTGAGATTTAGCTATTTAGATTCCTCAAATATTTAATTACAGTATGGGAAGTTACAGCAATTTGCCTTAAGGTAGTAGTTATTTCTACATTTGTATTCTTTTAAAGTTTGCATTTCTTCTAAATATAGTACACAGATCTTATATTTTCCTATATTAGTCTTATATTTATCTTCTGTTACTGTTTGTATTTCTTGTAGAATTACCGGAATTTTACAATTATCAATTACAATCATCCTTTACCGCGCAAAATCGATTTCCGCAGTTCAAATTCGAATTTTTTTGAATTCAAATTTGGCGCCGTTCCTAAAAATGCCATCTTCAGGATTTAAGGTTAACCATGCACTTTTGGCAAAAAGCCTTGCATGTACAACATTTAATTTAATATTTGTTATGTAAAATATAAGTTATATAATTAGGCATTTCGCTTACATATTAAATGAATATAATTGTGCATTTATTGTGGTGTTAATTATTTACCTAATCAATCGAGATGTCCATACACAGACCCCTGGCCGCATTTCACGATTAAGTATCGCCTTAGCCAAGTTTTCCTTGATGTCACTTAATAATACCTGCGATTCATCGTCCAGTTCATCCCAATAAGGTAAAAGTCTGTTATAAATTATCTCTTTCTGGGGTTTAAAGCCTAATTTTTCGATTCTGCTCTGCTGTGAACTATTACCATCGCTCGATTCCATGTCGCTCATCTTTTAATCAATTGCACAATTAACTACGATATTAATTAATCGACTGTCACTCACAAATAATTAAAACTGTAGAATCACTATCTGATATTACGTTATGCTAATTATTGTCTACTATTTATTACAAAATTTTGCCTGTCATTTTCAGTTCTGGCTGTCAGGACATTTTAGCTGCCATCTGCAGGGACTGACGTGATGTTTCCGACGCGCGTATTTTCAAATATGAATTTTGCAAATTTGATTTTGAATCGCAGGAAGATTCATATGACCAGGATAATAAGAATTGCAGAGGGACATATAAATTTAGCCAGAGGTAATAGATTTATTATTTATTAACTTGCAAAATGAAATATAAATTCACAATGCAGGTTTTACTAAACTTCTCCTTAAGGGTGTTGAAATACCAGAACTCGCTTTTTTTTATTCATATTTTTAACTAATTAAGTTAGTAGTTAGGCTTAACTATTTAAGAATATATGTACAAGAGGATTTTTTTAATTTAAATTATTTTTGGAGATGCAGCTGTTTGACCATGATAATCTTCTTCTGTTTCCTTCCTTTAAATACCTTTTTCTCAAAACTGGCTTTTTCAATTCAAATTTTTAAGTTCTACTAGACCAATTTACTTGAAATTTTTGGAAAATCTTCTTTATAGACCTCTCTTTAATATAACTAGCCTCATTCCCAAATTTAAGTTTTCACATTATTTTCAAAAAATATGAGAAACTCAGAAGAGTTGCAAGTTTAAAAATTCACCTTCTTAAATTAATAAAGGATTTATATTACATTTCAGGTGCTCGTAATACAGTAGTAAGTATAGACAATGTAACCCAAGACTTAAAAATGGCTTCAAATCCTGGACAAGTCTTAGAAACAATTTCCCCGCACTTGCCTCAATTTAAAAGCAATCACGTAATGCAAACTTTAAAAATACTGTTTAGTTTGCAAAAACAAGGATGGTAATTAAACTTTACTAAACTTTACACTGCATACACACTTTTGTATAAATTATGATTCTATTACTATTTTTAGTGATCAAAATTTACTTGAAAACGAAAACTTTTCATTGTTGTGTAAAAAACTGAAGCAAGAATGTCGTGCCATGGAAATCAATGATACTGTTGAAGCCCTGAAAATACTAATTTTTATGGACGTCCCAGGCAACAGTACAATAATACAATCTTTACTTCAATTAGTTAGAAGTTCTGTGAATGAGTTAACATTACCCCAAGTTATATTCTTAGACTTTTTATTAAGAAAACTTAAAGACACCACACCTTTAGTCGAAGCTTTACTCATAGCCTTTCCTTTAGTATTCCAATTGCAAATACAAAAAGTTGTAAATCATGAAAATGTAAATGAATTACTAGACTATTTACAATTTGCTTCAAAGTTTCCGATGCCTTCCAACTGCATTCAGAGCATTGTGAGTGCTTTAACACTACACGGACAAGATTTACCAGTAAATGCAGCCAAAAGTATCGTCTGGTCACTTTGTGATATGAAACATTTTGAAAGGTCTTATGAAAGACTTTTGGTGAACTCGTTTAGTGTCCTGAAAAAGGATATTATGGACATGAGCTTTAGCGATGTTGAAATTACTTTGAGTAAAATTGTTAATTGTTTCAAGCACGATAACTTTAATGTCTACGATGAGGAATTTATTGACAAAGCTGCTCATTATTATATTGTTAACAAGTGCAATTTTACGGAGGCTATGTGGACGTTGAAGAAATTTAACAGGATGGTAAGTATATATTTATATATATATTATTATTATTATTATTATTATTATTATTTTAGTCCTACGTCAACATTCCATTTTTGGATTACGTCGGCCAATTAATCGAAGAAAACCCCGAAAGACTTTCGGCAGGGCGTCCAAGTATTTTTATAACAGTTGTAAACGCGTTGAGTTTAGCAGATTACAAAACTAAACACTGGGAAACTATAGAAACAGCAATTTTGCAAAACGACATTTTCATAAGTGGAAAGGACGAACTGCCTTGGACCAAATGTGCTGCCGAATTGGCCTCTTTGGATATATTCAATCATGAATTACTAGAACGAATATTCAGCCCTACGTTTTTGGAAAAGTTCTTATCAAGAGGTATGATAAAATATTAACCTTATATATTTTATTAAAGTTTTTGCATATCTTTACGTTTCAGAGGTTTCTGAACATTTTGGCATACCTCAGAATGTGTGTATGTATGTGTGGATACAATTTTTCATCGACGTTTTCGGGCGCACGGATCAACCTATTTATATGGTATAAAACACATTCGATTCCTATTGATAGGGAGATGTGCTCATTAGTTTTTGGCAAAGGCAGGTCCAGACGTTTTGGAGTTATGGAGCAAAGAGTGCAGAAAATAGAAATCGAGTGTTTGAGAGAATGGAGCATCCAATTTGAATGGTTTAAAAAACATTCCATTGATAGGGAGATGTGCTGATTAGTTTCTGGCAAAGGCGGGTCTAGCCGTTTTGGAGACACGAAGCAGTTTTTGAGACAACTAAGCATCCGATTTGAATGATTCAAAAATCTTTCTGCTTTTGTTGACGAAATAATTGCTTTTGTACATTTTTTTTTCAAAATTATTTTTTTTTATCTTCCCGTAGTTATAATAATCGCAAAAAAATACGAAAATGAATTTTTTTATATATCATTAGCATATTTTAAGATGTTCAGAAAGATATATAAAATTTTATTTATCTTTCTGAACATTTTGGCATACCTTAGAAAAAATGTATGTGTATATGTGTATGTGTGTGTGTGTGCGGATACAAATATTCGTCGACGATTTCGGGAACACGAGTCAACCGATTTGTATGATTCAAAAATATAATATTTATATTGACGAAATGAAGAACTGATGAAATTTTTGGAAAGGCAGGTCTAACGGTTTCGCTGATACAGAGGAAAATGTAAAACAAAAAAAAAATTTTTCAAAAAGATCAATTCTTTTCAAAAATGTTAAAAATCTCGAAAATCCATTTTTTCAGAGTTTTAAAACAAAATTGGATCTTTTTTTAAAAATCTTAATTTTTGGTACGGGAAGTTTCAGCAATTTGTCTGCAAGCAAAAAAAAATCAAATTTTTCAAAAAGGTCTTTTTTTCAAAAAATTAAAAAAAATCAAAAATTGATTTTTCAGTTTTAAAAAAAATTGAATCCTTTTTAAAAATTGTAATTTTTCAGTTTCAGCAATTTGCCTGCCAGCTAAAAAACAAATTTTTTAAAAAGGTCAATTTTTTCAAAAAATTTAAAAATATCAAAAATCGATTTTTTCAGAGTTTTAAAAGAAAATTTAATCTCTTTTAAAAATCTTGATTTTTTGTACGGAAAGTTTCAGCAATTTGCCTGCCAACAAAAAAAAATCAAACTTTTTAAAAAGGTCAATTTGTTCCAAAAAATATAAAAATCTCAAAAATCTATTTTTTTCAGAATTTTAAAAGAAAATTGAATCTTTTTTAAAAATCTTAATTTTTGATACAAGAAGTTCCAGCAATTTGCCTTAAGCCACGATGCCATACACCTTTAGTTGATTTCATACATTTGCTCGTCAGTGGAGTCCCTTCTTTAGATTTCATGAGTTTACTTGTCAGTAGAGTTCCTTTTCAGATTTTATGAATTTGCTCGTCAGTAGAGTCAAAGAGGTCAATTTTATCGAAAATTTAAAAAAACACAAAAATTGACTTTTTTCTTAGAAATTTTAATTTTTTTTAGGATTCTAAAAAATTAGAAAAAACAATTTTTGGTACAGGAAGTTTCAGCAATTTACTTTAAACCACGACGCTATTACACCACTAGTTGTTTTTATAAATTTGCTCGTCAGTAGAGTCCCTTCTTTAGATTTCATGAATTTGCTAGTCAGTAGAGTCAAAACGGTCATTTTTTTTCAAAAAAATTAAAAATATCAAAAATCTAATTTTTTTAGAGTTCTAAAAAAAAAAATTATAAGTTTTTCATTTTTGGTACGTGAATTTTCAGCAATTTTCTTTAAGCCATACACCAATAGTTTATTTTTATTTTTAGAGTTCAACGTGATAGACCACTTCCAAATACTCCAACTATACCAAGCAGTCAAAACCTTATGCCCAAGTTACGATGGCCCTTTTCCCAGCCAGGACATTATAAAACATGCAATAGCCCTACAGAATACACCTATTGAAGTAACATCGATTAGAACGGCTTTGATTTATGCTTTGGAAAACGAGAGATATGTTACAAATGGAGTTCACTCAAAATTGGGACATTACATAGGTAAGATTAATGATAAAATTCATTCATTCATTCATTCAAAACATGATAAAATTCATGTCTGATTTGATTTTGGAAGTAAAACTTCTTTAGGCGCGACTAGGGTGTAAATCCGTACAAATGCAACGGAAGTGCGTTACGGCAGATAAGATAAGATAAGAGTCGAGTGTTAATGATTCGTAATTCGCTCTCGATGATATCATTTCTGTACGGGTCGATTGTGATTAGTCGTCGTGTCCGTGAATAGAGATCTGTCGTTGTATGCGTACCGGCATCAACAAAGAAATCGGCATAGATAAATAAACATTTTAAAGTTACATCGTAGTACAAATCTTGATTTAATGAAAAATGCCTGAATCAGAAGAATATTTTACCCTGTTCCTTGAAAATAATAAAACAAATTAAACATTTGTACTAAAAGTAAGTTTATTGATTAGAAATTATTTCTATATTATTCGTAGTTTTTATAAATTTTTGAAGTTATTAAAATAGAAAATATTTCTTAGGCAAGACAGATATTACAGTTGTTTAAAGAATGAGATTATATCGCCAGCGAAAACGTAAAAAAATACAAGCAGTCAATGAATGTATGTTGATTTTAATTACATGAAGTTATTCAAACACAATTATTACATGATGAGTGAAGTTGCGAAAACAATATTTGTTTAGGCGTTGTTTAATATAATCCACTCTAATAGAATTTATAAATCAGCAATTACTTCATTTCTCTAATGAAGGTTTAAGTCCTAAATGCTAATTACAATGACAAACCGATCATGCCATATATGACTTCAATTACATTATTATTTTTAAATATCAAAATTATTTTTAATGCTATTATAAATATATAATTTATAATTATATAAATGTGTATAATGGTCGACACTAATAAATGTGTGCAACGCGGGTGTTACCATATTACTAATAAACATCATTCCAAATTGTTATATGATGTATTTATTTTTTACTTAAATGCCATATTATACAGTAGCAAATAAGTTTTACTTTATTCGCGTGTGAACCTTACGCGCACTCTTTTTTTATTAATAGATTACGTTATTGTTATGAGAAATGGTAAACCCGTGCCAATTTCTTCGGCGTTGGACCAAGATAATGTTTTTATAGAAGATATTGTGGCTCCAGAAGATAGTACAATGTAAGTACAAAATGCCATGTGTTTATTTTATCAATTACTATTTATTTATTTTTTTCAGAATTTGTCTGTTAGTTTGTCCAAATGGTTGTTATGCAACAAATTGCCAAAGGCTCAGAGGAACTGTGAAGTTAAGGATACGATCATTGGAAGCCCTAGGCTATAAGGTGTTACCGATTTCTATATCCGATTGGAAAAATTTAGGAGACCGAGAAAAAATTCCATATTTGTTACAAAAAATCAAAAGCCAATGTGAAAATAGTGTACAAGAAACTGTTGCTTAGTTTTGTAAATAAAATAGTCAATTTGTATGTTTGTGTGTATTTGTATGTCGCTAATTTTATGTTTTCTCGACGTTTCAAGCTGTTCTGAACCTAATGAGACCGAATTTGGAAAAAGAATGTGTCGCGTTTTGGCGAAAGACAAGATGAAACCAATAAAAATAAAAAGAACTCTACTGACAAGCAAATTCATGAAATCTAAAAAAGGGACTCTACTGATGAGCAAATTTATAAAATAAACTGGTCGTGTATGACATCTTTTTTAAAAAAAAATATTTTTTTTTTTAATTTAAAAAAAAAATAGATTTTTTAGAAATTTTAAATTTTTGAAAATAAAATTCTTTTTTTGGAAAGTAGAGTAAAAAAATGTTCTTTTTATTTTTAAAAATCATGGAAAAATTTGAAAAAAGTATGTGTCGATGTCGACTTTTCCTCCAAAACGGCTGTACCGATTTTAAAAATTTGAGACATTATGAAAACAATATAAATAAAATAAGAACTCTACTGACGAGCAAATTTATGAAATATAAACAAGGGACTCTGCTGATGAGCAAATTTATAAAATCAACTAGTGGTGTATGGCATCGCGCCTTAAGGCAAATTACTGTAACTTTCTGTACCAAAAATTTAATTTTTTAAAAAAGATTCAATTTTCTTCTAGAACTCTAAAAAAATTTAATTTTTGGAAACTTTTACACTTTTGAAAAAATTAACTTTTTTTGGAAAAAATGTGTTTATTTATTTTGAAATATTTTGGAAATTTTGATTTTTTTTTTAGCAATCGCAATGAATTATTCAAATCAGTTGATCGGTGTTCCCGAAATGTTCGACAAAAATTTGTGTGCGCACATACATCGATTTTTTCCAAGATATGCTAAAATGTTCAGAAACCAGTGAAACGTGGATATATAATTTTTTTTTAGATTTTTTTGCGATTACTATAACTTACCTTAAGGAAAGGTAAAAAAGAACTCTACTGAGGAGCACTCATAAAATATAAAAAGGACTCTACTGACGAGCAAACTCGTAAAATCTAGAAAGAGACTCTACTGACTAGCAAATTCATAAAATCTAAAAAAAATTAACTCAAAAAGGAACTCTACTGACCTGCAAAATAAAAATTACGAAAGGACTTTACTGACAAAAATATCATGGAATCCAAAAAAGGACTCTACTGACAAGCAAATTAATAAGCAAGTTAATAAAACCAAAAAAGAACTATATTGGCAAGCAAATTAATGAGATTAATAAAAAAAAAAACTCTACTGACAAACAAGTTCATAAAATCAAAGAAGGGATTCTACTGACAAGCAAATTCTTATAAATTAAAAAAGGACTTTATTGACAAAGAAAATCATGAGATCCAAAAAAGGGGCTCTACTGACGAGCAAATTCAAAAAATAGAATTAGAATTATCAAAAAAGTGAAAAATAACCAAAAATCTTGACCCGATTTTGAAAATTCAAAAATAATCGAAAAATTTTTGCCAAAGATCGGTTATAGGCCGTTTCTTCGTAATTAATTGTTGGAAGTTTTTCGACGATTTTAATGAAAATTTGTATAGCGAGAGTTTCTGGCCTTATTGAACATAGTAAAATATTATAGTCCTATGGAAAGTGGTTCAATTATAAAAATTAATTAAAATCTTAACTAATCGGCCGCGTTTTTAGGAAAAAAAAATTCCGGGTATGTATGTAAAAAACTTCAAATACAATTTTGAATAATCTGCAATAGTTTTACACATAACTTGCCATAAACAAACTCTGTACACTTATAAATCACCCAAATTAATATAATAATTTTTTATTGTTTAAATTAAGAATTAACTTGCTTTAAGGCAAAATGCCATTTACACCTAGTAATTTATATATATATATATATATATATATATATATATATATAAATACCTGAAATTTATTAATTTTATAATTCATAAAGAATTTAATGTAAAATGAAATTTATTCCAGAAATGTTTACATCTGTAATATTAGATAATGTACTGCTAATTTATTCTTAAAGTTTTGAGTTGTAGTGAGCTTTCTGCAAAAAATTTAAAATAGCATACCACCCCGCAGGCGAAGCACCAAATGCAATGTAGACTCCTTCTGAATGTTGTAATCCGACAACGTACGTCCATCTTCCAACTGCTTACCGGCAAAAATCAATCTCTGCTGATCTGGTGGGATTCCTTCCTTGTCTTGGATCTTGGCTTTAACATTTTCAATGGTATCCGAAGGCTCCACTTCTAAAGTGATAGTTTTTCCTGTGAGGGTCTTGACAAAAATCTGCATGCCTCCGCGCAGACGCAAAACCAAATGGAGAGTGGATTCTTTCTGGATGTTATAATCAGATAAAGTACGTCCATCTTCTAATTGTTTACCGGCAAAGATTAATCTCTGTTGGTCTGGTGGGATTCCTTCCTTGTCTTGGATCTTGGATTTGACGTTTTCAATGGTGTCTGAAGGCTCAACTTCCAATGTTATTGTTTTGCCTGTTAATGTCTTGACAAAGATTTGCATACCGCCTCTCAAACGCAAAACTAAATGCAAAGTGGATTCTTTCTGGATGTTATAATCCGACAAAGTCCTGCCGTCTTCCAATTGTTTACCAGCAAAGATTAATCTTTGCTGATCTGGTGGAATGCCCTCTTTGTCTTGGATTTTAGCTTTTACGTTCTCTATGGTATCAGAGGCTTCAACTTCCAAAGTAATGGTCTTACCGGTCAAGGTTTTTACAAAAATCTGCATGCCTCCACGCAGGCGCAAAACCAAGTGCAAAGTGGATTCTTTCTGAATGTTGTAATCAGATAAAGTACGTCCATCTTCCAATTGTTTACCGGCAAAGATCAATCTTTGCTGGTCTGGTGGAATGCCTTCTTTATCCTGAATCTTAGCCTTAACATTTTCAATTGTATCTGAAGGCTCTACTTCTAAAGTTATAGTCTTACCAGTCAAAGTCTTGACAAAAATCTGCATGCCTCCACGCAGACGCAAAACCAAATGGAGTGTGGATTCTTTCTGGATGTTGTAATCAGATAAAGTACGTCCATCTTCTAATTGTTTTCCAGCGAAGATCAATCTTTGCTGGTCTGGTGGAATACCTTCCTTATCTTGGATTTTAGCCTTAACATTTTCAATTGTATCTGAAGGCTCGACTTCCAAGGTTATTGTTTTGCCTGTTAAAGTCTTAACAAAGATTTGCATACCACCTCTTAAACGTAAAACCAAATGCAAAGTTGATTCCTTTTGGATGTTGTAATCAGATAGAGTCCTTCCATCTTCCAATTGTTTGCCCGCGAAGATTAATCGTTGCTGATCTGGGGGAATGCCTTCCTTATCTTGAATCTTGGCTTTCACATTTTCAATTGTATCTGAAGGTTCAACTTCTAAAGTAATAGTCTTGCCAGTCAAAGTTTTGACAAAAATCTGCATTCTAAAAAAATCGAATATATAAAATGTTACAATTTAGACATTTTTTTTATTACTTTTGTTATGTGAACGAATTTATTTTTGTAGGAAAAGACAAAGGAATAACTAAACGTCTAAATTCCAACGCGTACTAGAATATAAAACAACAATGCATTCGCTTTGTTATAATCTAGTTACAAGGGTCGAATAGAAATTCATGCTGAACAAAGTTTTACCATAGTTCTACCACTTACTTGAATTATCCTTGAATACTGTTGAAGAATTAAAAACCCGTTTGATGTTCAAATTTTTCCAATGAATTGTTTTAGCCGGAATCACAACTATTTTTATTTCAGATCTTCTAAAAACTCAAAATGGCCGCAAACATACTATTTTTTGTTTTGGGCGATGATGATGGTGCACGAAGTAGGACACGAAGTACGTACGAATTGTGATTTCCAACTTGTAATACCGCGCCAAATTCAAAATATATAGAAGATATTTAATTGAAATTAATAGAAAAAAGGAAATTAAATAATAATATCATATTTTTAAATGTTACAATTTATTATTATTTAATAAAAAACAATCATTTATTGTCATAAAATAAACCAGGACTTATGACTTATATTTATATCAGTTGCCAAACATTAGAACATGTTAAACAACAATCACACTTCTAACAAATGTCAAATTTGTTGGTTAGAACATTTGCGCAAGAAATAATGCTAATTCGTTTCAAATTTAAATATTGTTGTAATCTATACAGACATTTCCATAAACAATCAGCAGTAAGTCTATTTAACAAAACAATTCTTTTATTTGATAATTGTTTGAAAATTGATTAATTTTTTAAGCAAAATTTAACTCGTGCAAAAATAAAAAACACTTCTATAATGACTGATGTTCGGTGCCGGGATGATCCAGTTGTTATAAAACTGGATTCTCCAGAGTTTAAATCTATATTTACACCCGAATTAGAAGCTTTATCTTCGTTATTTAAAAAATACAAATATGACATCAGAATTGCTGGTGGAGCCGTTAGGTAAATATACATTCCTTGGAATACAATTTTATATACATATGGGTAATCTTTTTCTTTTATTTAAGGGATTTACTAATGGGGAAAAAACCAATAGACTTAGATTTTGCTACTACTGCGACTCCAACACAAATGAAAGATATGTTCACTACAGAAAATATAAGAATGATAAATATGAACGGTGAGAAACATGGTACGATAACACCTAGAATTAATGATAAAGAAAATTTTGAAGTGACCACTTTGAGGATAGATAGAGTCACAGATGGACGGCATGCTGAAGTAGAATTTACAACTGATTGGAAATTAGATGCTAATAGACGAGATTTGACTATCAATTCTATGTTTTTAGGTAAAGATAATTCCAACAAATTTTCCTAAATATTTTATTCCTCACTTTATAATTATTTATTGTTATTAGACTTTGATGGAGTTGTATACGATTATTTTTATGGATATGATGACTTAAAACAGAAGAGAGTAGCGTTTGTTGGAAGTCCAGAGACAAGGATTAAAGAAGATTACTTGAGAATACTACGTTATTTTCGGTACATACTTTATATATTTATTATATACACATATAATAATTATTTATTATTATAGATTTTATGGAAGGATAAGTGATAGACCTGATGCACACGAACCATCTGTATTGCAATGTATAGGAGAGAATGGTGCAGGTTTAGAACGAATATCAGGTGAACGTATTTGGGTAGAACTGAAAAAGATATTAGAAGGTCCTATGGGTTTTGAATTGGCAAAAACTATGCTTTCTGTAGGCTTAGCTACATATATAGGTAAATATGAACTGTTTAGGTACATAAATATTTTCTATTACTAATTATTAACTTTTAGGTTTACCAGCAAAATATAATTTAGAAGAATTCACAAGAGTATGTGAGGCTGATAGAAGTAGGTCAAAAGATAAACGTATTCGTGCTATAGGACTACTTGTAGGGCTTTTGCATGATCAAACAGAAATGATGAACTTGCACAATCGTTTAAAATTATCAGCTTTTGAAAGAGATTTAGGACTTTTTATAATAGCAAATAGAGAAGAAATACCTAGCACTAATCCTATTTTGTAAGCAAATAGGTAAATTTATAATTAAATAAAATTTACATATTTAAACATTGATATTTTTTTTTAGTTTGTATCAAATGCTGATAATCAATAGTCCAAAGAAGTATTTAGAATCCAAAGCTATGGTTTTAGAATTACTTAAATACCAAAATAAAAATGAAATTTATAATGCAATTGAAAAGTGGGAACTTCCCAAGTTTCCGGTTAATGGGAATGATTTAAGGCAGCACGGTTTGGTTGCTGGAAAATATATGGGAAATGTTTTAAATGCCCTGAAGAAGACTTGGGCTGAAAATGATTTTAAAATGACGAGAGAAGAATTATTGAAGTTGGTTCCGGGCGTACTTAGTGAATTAGGATTTGAAGCGCCACCCAAAGAAATAAAGAAATTATAAAGGTATTTTACTTTTATATAATAAAATTATTGAAAAGAATGTAAAAATATTTTTTTATTTAATTTATATATTAAATAAATAAATTAAAAGTACAATAGAAATGAAAATTAAAAGAGGCTCACGAAAATTTAAAACTTTAAATAAACTGTTATAAATAAATAATTATAAATGTAAAATTGAATAGAATTGGTTTTCAAGTTCTGAAAAATAAAATAATAAAAAGCATTTTGTAAATATATGTACAATAAACCAATTGGTTTATTTAAAATTTATTTCATTACCAGTTTCTATTTATTAATATGTACTTTAGCATATTCATTCGATAATTCCACAGCTTTTTCTAACAAATCATACCACTCGGGCTCCAGAATCTTTTTTGCTTTCATATTACAAATAAAATTTTCATTTTGGCCTTTCGGTGGACCAACATGAGCTTTAAATATATCAGCAGATATTTTCAACCATTTTTGTGCGTTAAAACTTTCATTTGTGCAATCCTGAAATATAAAATAAAATGTTACAACATGAAAATTAATTATGTATCTAACTTATTACCTCTGGCACACAACATCTAGCTTTCACATAACCATTCGAGTAGGAAAATATGATAACAGGTTTATCTTTGCAATATCTAGTAACTTTATCTAATTTAACGTTCTCCATTAAAGAGGCACATATTAAATTGTGTACCAGGAATGACCCTTTGTTTGCTTTTAGAGAATCCATAACATCTTTCATTTCGACGTCTATGAAATCTTTGAGATTCTGATATTGGAATTGATGGATGATTTTATTTAATCATCTATTATTTCTAGAGATTGCATTTTTGTTACGTATGATAGAGTAGTGTTGTTTATTTCAGATTTTAATTCATTGATGCAGGATTTTGTTGTGTTGTTTTCGGTGATGCGTTTTTGTAGTGTTTCAACTTTATTTTCTATCAATTTGCTGTTTTCCAGCACCTTAAAAGTAAGAATCAATTTATAAAATCGTATATTATTATGAGTAATAATAATAAGTGTATTATTAATCGTATATTACATCTTTTGCTTTATGTCCTGTTGCACCATAAAAAACCATATTACTTCTTGATAAATTCTGGAATTTTGTTATGGAAAATTCTTCTAAGTGTTTTGTATTTAATATGTGAGTACCACAACAGGCTTCTTTTGAAAGGAAATTATCTATGATTGAGAAAGATATTATTATTCAAATAAATATATGCATATAAATAGAAATAAATTCTAAATACCATTTGATACTTCAATGATTCGAATATCATCATCAGGATAAACTTCACCGGGTACAAGTGTAACATCATCCATTGCCAACAGTTTTTGACTATTTATAGAATTTACACCAATGGGAATTCCTTCATTTATAATTTTCCTATAAATAATAATAATATTATTTACAACAAATCAATAACTAAATATATATATATATATAAGCTGAAGTTTCACAATCTAAGAAAAACCTCTTGCTTATATATATATATATATATATATATATATATATGTCTATTACAAACCTGATTTGTGTTTCAATTCTATCAATATGTTTCATAGAAATCCGATCTCCATAAATTGCTAAACCCAAACTAAAATATTCTGAACAAACTTTGCTCGATGTCTGAGCAATTACACAATGGGGCAAAATTTTATTAACAGCCGCTTGTAATAAATGGACACCTAAAAATATGAAAAAATATGTTCACTATTTCATTTACTGTAATTATACAGTTTTATTTACCTGTATGATTTCTCATGTTATTCAGTCGGCGTTCGCCATCAATTTCAGCAAATACTGTATTGTCAAGTTTTAGACAAAAATTGCAGTTGTTTGTGGTAATAAATTTGCCTTTGTGTATTATGTAGTTTTGTACGTTAATAACAGATGTGACTTCAAAATAAACATCGTTGTTGATGATGATTTTGCCGGTGTCGGATTCTTGGCCGCCGGATTCGTGATAAAAGTTTGATTTATCCAAAATTATTGAGGCTTCTGAAGGTTTTGTAATTTCTTTTACACTTGTATTGTCGACTATAATAGCTTTAACTTTAGCTTGCAGTTTGGGGAAAATATATTTGTTGTCGTAGTTATAATTATATTTAAAAGAATTATCAGTAGTAGGAATAGTTTGTTGGAAAGAACCAATTAAATCATACAGTTCTTTTGTGTATACCGCGAAGACATTTGTTTAGACTGAGCCTTTTTATTATCGACAAAATTATCAAAATCATTTTTATCAAATATAATCCTTTAATATCCGCAATATTTTGTATAACACCTTCATCAAAACCATAGGTATCACATAATTTATATGCTAATTCACTTGTTAATATTTTTGAACCGTTGGTTAAAGCATTTTGAATCTTTATACCCTGATACCAAACCTGGAAACTCTATTACATCTAAATTTATTAATTCAGGACTTTCATTCAAAATTTTTGCCATTTTTTACTAGCGTCTAATCTAAGAGCCCGCAACACCTCTTCTTCGTGATGAATCAAATTATGTACTTTATTTAAATTTTTTACAATTTCTGGGTACGTTTCTCCCAAAATTTCTGCTACTGAGTTGCTTAAAACTTTTAGTAAGGAAGCATTTGTGTTGAAGTATTTTTCACACAGGAGTAAAGCTTTGCGTAAGATTCTTCTGAGCTTAGGACTAGAATGTAATAGGAATTAATACCAATTTTACATTTTGCTTAAACATACGTACTTTAAATCAGGTATCATGCCGTCTGCTAAACAAACTGTAATCAAACGACAATGATCTGCTAAATTCTATAAGCTGTATCTAATTTAGCTTGATCATCTTCACCAAAAGTGCCTTTGTAAGGTTTAATAGCAGATTTAGAATTCTACAACAATAGGACAGTATTTAATAATTTCTTTACAGATTAAAGACGTTTTAAAGCTTTGACTTACATTAAGAATTGTGTTAAAAAGTGGTGCAAATAAATCTGTGTCATAGTTTGTTTTGCAATTTTGAATGACTGATACGAGACGTTCAAATCCCATACCGGTGTCTATATGGCATTTAGGTAGAGGAACGACAGCACCTGAAGCAATTCTGAATAGGGCATTTGCTAAATAATATATATCCGCAATATACAATATTAATTAAGTAAGTAAATAATCACCTATTATATTGTATAAAAACAATATTCCACAATTCAGTAAGATCCCCAAAATCTTATTAACATGATCTCTTCTATTGGCCGATGTAGATAAATGATCTATATGAATTTCTGTGCAAGGACCGCAAGGACCTGTACTTCCCATTTCCCAAAAATTATCTTTCATGCCAAAAGGAATAATTCTATCTTCAGGTACTCTATATGAAAACAGTCAATAAAAAATTGTATTGATATTAAAAAATAAATATAAATGCATGTGAATGTATTATTATTGATTTATTTACCCTATTTCCCTCCAGATATGTTTACATTCCACATCAGGCTCTAAATTGTGTCCTTTATCCCCCTCAAAGTATGTAACATATAATCTATCCGGTGAAATATTATAAGGCCCCACCAAAAGATTCCAAGCCAATTCGCAAGCTCGTTTCTGATAAGTAATAATAATTAACTGAAATAATGCAGTTTTAGTTCACACTTTCCTATATATTTATATCTAAATACCTTACTATAATCTCCAAAAGACCAATTACCTAACATTTCAAAAAATGTATGATGATAACCGACCTGGCCAATTATATTTAAATCATTATGCTTTCCACCAACTCGAGCACACTTTTGACTGTTAGCTATTTTTGTACTAACAGGCTGTTGTAAACCTAGAAATACTCCTTTAAACTAAAAATAATAATAATTAGCATAAGTTATAGAAGTTTTTATGAATTTAATATAAAAGTATTTACTTGGTTCATCCCTGCGTTTACAAAAGGTACTGTAGGATCACAGTATGGCACAATGGGGCTAGATCTAACAAATACATGATCGTTTTCTTTGTTAAAATAATCTAAAAAGCGTTTTCGTATCTCATGAGAAGATTTGTTAGGTTTATATGATGAATTGTGTCTTAGAGATATGTAGAACCATAACTTAATATTAAAGAACTTGGAAAATGTGCGATTCAACATTATTATATTAATATATTATTATTATTATTATTATATATACAGATATAGTATTTATTTCAAAGGAAGCACAACAAAGTTTAATTGTTTTTTTTAAATCACTGACAATCCTACAGTCATTGACTTGACACAAATTATAGGTTATAATGGATTTATTTATGGTGCAATGTGATTTATTTATGTCTTATATACAATTTTCAGCTGTTATGATGGAATTTAACAGTATCAACTTTGATAAATATAATATATTTTAATACAATTAAATATTTGTTTAGTTTCATAATTTTTCGAATTATTTGATTAATCAACTGTCACTTGTCAAATTGCACAACTGTCAAAATTTTAACACTATTAAATCAAACTAATAAAGAATAACTTAAATTATAGTTTCAGTTGGTCAACAAGTATTTGTTTAATAATATTTGCAGTAAATAAGCTATTAGACATATAAATAAATATTTGATTTACAATATTCATCGCTGAGTATGACTGACCAACTGTCAATTGTCATTTCCTACAAATGTCAAAATTTTGAAAGTTTAAATTTATAGGTTATGTCTATAGGACATGTTTTTATATTTAAAATCAATAAATAAAATTTATTTTTACTCAAAAAAATGGCAGAAGCACAAGTAAAAAAAGTGCAAGAATTTAAATTAGATCCCGATACAGAATTGCGTTTTGAAGTTGAATCCAAAAATGAACATGTTACACTAACAGTATGTTTTATTGAAAAACATGATTATATTCAGATATTATATATTTTTATTGTATTTTAGCTAAAATCTGGTTTTGCAGAGTTGTTTGGAACAGAGTTAGTTATAGGAAAGAAGTATGAGTTTAAAACAGGTGCTAAAGTAGCAGTATTTTCTTGGCAGGGTGCTACTTTAGAACTTGAAGGCAAAACTGATGTTAGTTACATTGCCAGAGACACCCCAATGGTAAAATACATTCTTGAATCACTAACTAGTTAATTATTGTTTAACTAATTATTAGAGATTGTAAGTAATGTATTTTTACAGGTACAGTATTTAAATTGTCATAATGCTT
Source organism: Ctenocephalides felis (assembly GCF_003426905.1). Lineage (NCBI taxonomy): Eukaryota > Metazoa > Arthropoda > Insecta > Siphonaptera > Pulicidae > Ctenocephalides > Ctenocephalides felis. Next base: position 4,347,790 of record NW_020537758.1, on the reverse strand, counting down.
TGGAGCAACAAAGAGATGCTGCAGAGAAAAAAAATATCAGAGGTCCTATTTGTATGATTGTAGGCCCCATGGATGTCGGCAAATCAACATTATGCAGGTGTGATATTAATACTTGCACACAATTTAAATTTGTTTTATCTATTAATATTATTTTAGGCTTTTACTGAACTGGGCTGTAAGATGTGGCCGTAGGCCTATAATGGTAGATTTAGATGTTGGACAAGGTAATATAGCAATTCCAGGGACAATTGGAGCTTTACTTATTGAAAGACCTGCACCGGTTGAAGAAGGTTTTTGTCAGGAAGCACCGTTGGTTTATCATTTTGGTCACAAATCTCCAAGTGGGAATTATCAATTGTATAACATGGCTGTAACACGTCTTTCAGAAGTTATTTTGGAACGAATAGAAGCAAATAAAAAATGTAAACACATCATATATAACTAAATATGTGCATCTATTTAATATAATTATTTTTTAGCTAAGTCGTCTGGTATTGTTATAAATACTTGTGGATGGGTTAAAGGCGAAGGTTACAAACAGCTTACACATGCAGCACAAGCTTTTGAAGTTGATGCTATTTTAGTTTTAGACCAGGAACGTTTATTTAATGAACTGGTCAGGGATATGCCGGATTTTGTTAAAGTCGTATTGTTACCTAAAAGTGGAGGTGTAAGTAAATTGATTGAAGTATAATAGTATGTTTTGTTATTGTTTTTGATTGTGTGTTAGGTTGTTGAAAGGAGTAAAACAACTCGAGCAGAAACCAGGGAGCAGAGGATAAGAGAATATTTTTATGGGGAGCGAATACCTTATTATCCACATTCTTTTGATGTTAAATTCAGTGAAGCTAAAATATATAAGGTATAAAATATATAAGTTCGATACACAAGTTTTGTTCTATAAAATATAATTTTCATTTTAGATTGGCGCTTTAGATTTGCCGATTCCTGTGTCCCCATAGGCATAAAAATAGACGACAGTTCTACAAAACTGATGCCAATTCCACCAGGTCCAGCACTATTGCATCATTTACTAGCTGTAACTTTTGCTGAAAATCCAGATGAAGAAGTATTACAAAGTAACATTGCCGGTTATGTTTGTGTGTATGTATTATATTTATTAATATATGAAAAATTATCAGAATTTTATCCAATACAACAAGGATGATTCTTAAAGATTTAATGAAAATTATTTTAGGACACATGTAGACATGGAAAGACAAGTTTTTACAGTTCTCTCACCTCAACCAAGACCGTTGCCACAAACAGTTTTACTATTGTCCGATTTGCAGTTTATGGACAGTCACTGACACTATCAGAATTAACATTAATAACATATTATGAGATAAGTATTTTTTTAAATATATTTTGACACCAAAAATTAGTGTTTTTTATGAAGTAAAAAATTAGCTACATCTGGTTTGGTGTTTAGAAAGAACATAGTGCTTATCAAATATAACATTTTATAAATATTTTAACATGCCTACAAAGAAAAAAGTGCATCTAGCAACTACAGAGAGAAATATTCCCATATTACTATTAATTACAAGCAATCTTTGATGTAAGAATTAATAATACATTCTTCTGTTGAACAAGGATTGCCTGATTTTAATTGTACAATCGTTCAGCAATCAAAACTTTGTGCTTTTGTAAATTTTTGACATACTTAAATAAATTAAATGTACAAGTGAGACATGAGCAAGCTAATATTAGTGAAGAAACTATGGCAAAAACAATTTCACTCTATAAAAGCTTATTCAAAGTGAAAAATGTGTTTAAAAGCATTATCTAGTAAAAATTTTGGACGACTATGACTGTGACTAGTTTGTAATAGAAATTGTTCTAAATTAAATATAACTGAAATTAAATCTATATTAAATAGTAATCACAGAACAAAAACACAACTTAAAGCTTTCAAAATAAAATAAACTTGAATCTCAACAAATAATATAAAAACAAAAAATCTAGTCACGCTTTTTGGAAACAGCTCCCTTTATTTGTTTAGGAAATCTTTTTGTTCTTTGTATAAATTATTCAAATCAAACGCAGCTTTGACATTATCTTCAGAAAACAAGAATTTCTGCAGTTTCCCCTTTGTATCGACCGTGGTCTTCTCATATACTCTTTACCATTTTTAAAACATTATTATTGTGGGCAACTGTCGACTTAGAGAACTATCAGACACATGATACTTCTGACCAGCTTCTGGGTACCTTCCAACGTCCATTTTACCAAATTTTAAATGATTCAAGTGGTACTCTGATGAAATTCTGGCAAAAACTGGAGCAAAAGTGGTGCACGCAGGGTTCCAAACCGCATAAAAGACTACCAGCCAGATAAACAGTTTTGTCTTTAAACAATTCTACTTCTAATGCTGTTTCGGAACGGAAGTACACTACATTTCTGTCCTGAATATGTCGGCTCGGGGAGTAACAAACCACATACTGATAGAAAAAATATAGTTACACTCTGGTATACATTGTACAACTACAAATACTTACTTATGAATATGACTCCAAAGACAATCCCCATTCGTACGTCTGAATAAAACCAGAGGAA
>NW_020537758.1:4307249-4344231 GCF_003426905.1 Ctenocephalides felis | reverse complement strand
TTATAATAAACAACAAACTTACATAATACTTGAAACTTCCTGAACTTGCTAGTATAATTTGCTGCTTGTAAATAAATTAATAGTTATTAAATCATACACGCATTTGTACACGCATACATACTTGAGACAAGTACAAGTTACTTACGAGAAATATCTGTACATTTGTCGTTCATCACCAGATTTAATTAAAACATCATAGTATAAATTATACAAAGGCCTCCATGGTAAAACTAAATCGTTTCTCGATAACGTTTTTCTTTTTCTATAAAAATATTATTATTATTATATCACACATCATATGATAGCATTTATATATTATAAATATTTCTTTATTACTCACTTTAATAACATGGTAAGAAGAGTACTGAACTTTGAAATTTTTGTAGGATCTAATTTCGGTATCGTGCACAGCTCGAATATCAAATGAATGAAAGCAACATGATCCTCTTTGGAAAATTTCAATCCATATATTTTAATGTATCTGAAAAGTAAATAATAAACAGAGCATTGTTATAGCAGAAACATTAACAATCAATAATAAATTTTAGCACTAAAAAAAGCATTAACATGATGAACTAGGTGTTCTTAAGTCAAGATAAAAGTTAAAAAATTGAGATTTAGCTATTTAGATTCCTCAAATATTTAATTACAGTATGGGAAGTTACAGCAATTTGCCTTAAGGTAGTAGTTATTTCTACATTTGTATTCTTTAAAGTTTGCATTTCTTCTAAATATAGTACACAGATCTTATATTTCCTATATTAGTCTTATATTTATCTTCTGTTACTGTTTGTATTTCTTGTAGAATTACCGGAATTTTACAATTATCAATTACAATCATCCTTTACCGCGCAAAATCGATTTCCGCAGTTCAAATTCGAATTTTTTTGAATTCAAATTTGGCGCCGTTCCTAAAAATGCCATCTTCAGGATTTAAGGTTAACCATGCACTTTTGGCAAAAAGCCTTGCATGTACAACATTTAATTTAATATTTGTTATGTAAAATATAAGTTATATAATTAGGCATTTCGCTTACATATTAAATGAATATAATTGTGCATTTATTGTGGTGTTAATTATTTACCTAATCAATCGAGATGTCCATACACAGACCCCTGGCCGCATTTCACGGTTAAGTATCGCCTTAGCCAAGTTTTCCTTGATGTCACTTAATAATACCTGCGATTCATCGTCCAATTCATCCCAATAAGGTAAAAGTCTGTTATAAATTATTTCTTTCTGGGGTTTAAAGCCTAATTTTTCGATTCTGCTCTGCTGTGAACTATTACCATCGCTCAATTCCATGTCGCTCATCTTTTAATCAATTGCACAATTAACTACGATATTAATTAATCGACTGTCACTCACAAATAATTAAAACTGTAGAATCACTATCTGATATTACGTTATGCTAATTATTGTCTACTATTTATTACAAAATTTTGCCTGTCATTTTCAGTTCTGGCTGTCAGGACATTTTAGCTGCCATCTGCAGGGACTGACGTGATGTTTCCGACGCGCGTATTTTCAAATATGAATTTTGCAAATTTGATTTTGAATCGCAGGAAGATTCATATGACCAGGATAATAAGAATTGCAGAGGGACATATAAATTTAGCCAGAGGTAATAGATTTATTATTTATTAACTTGCAAAATGAAATATAAATTCACAATGCAGGTTTTACTAAACTTCTCCTTAAGGGTGTTGAAATACCAGAACTCGCTTTTTTTTATTCATATTTTTAACTAATTAAGTTAGTAGTTAGGCTTAACTATTTAAGAATATATGTACAAGAGGATTTTTTTAATTTAAATTATTTTTGGAGATGCAGCTGTTTGACCATGATAATCTTCTTCTGTTTCCTTCCTTTAAATACCTTTTTCTCAAAACTGGCTTTTTCAATTCAAATTTTTAAGTTCTACTAGACCAATTTACTTGAAATTTTTGGAAAATCTTCTTTATAGACCTCTCTTTAATATAACTAGCCTCATTCCCAAATTTAAGTTTTCACTATTTCCAAAAAATATGAGAAACTCAGAAGAGTTGCAAGTTTAAAAATTCACCTTCTTAAATTAATAAAGGATTTATATTACATTTCAGGTGCTCGTAATACAGTAGTAAGTATAGACAATGTAACCCAAGACTTAAAAATGGCTTCAAATCCTGGACAAGTCCTAGAAACAATTTCCCCACATTTGCCTCAATTTAAAAGCAATCACGTAATGCAAACTTTAAAAATACTATTTAGTTTGCAAAAACAAGGATGGTAATTAAACTTTACTAAACTTTACACTACATTCATACTTTTATACAAATCATAATTCTATTATTATTTTTAGTGATCAAAATTTACTTGAAAACGAAAACTTTTCATTGTTGTGTAAAAAACTGAAGCAAGAATGTCGTGGCATGGAAATCAATGATACTGTTGAAGCCCTAAAAATACTTATTTTTATGGACGTCCCAGGCAACAGTACAATAATACAATCTTTACTTCAATTAGTTAGAAATTCTGTGAATGAGTTAACATTACCACAAGTTATATTCTTAGACTTTTTGTTAAGAAAACTTAAAGACACCACACCTTTAGTCGAAGCATTACTCATAGCCTTTCCTTTAGTATTCCAATTACAAATACAAAAAGTTGTAAATCATGAAAATGTAAATGAATTACTAGACTATTTACAATTTGCTTCAAAGTTTGCGATGCCTTCCAACTGCATTCAGAGTATCGTGAGTGCTTTAACACTTCATGGACAAGATTTACCAGTAAATGCAGCCAAAAGTATCGTCTGGTCACTTTGTGATATGAAACATTTTGAAAGATCTTATGAAAGACTTTTGGTGAACTCGTTTAGTGTCCTGAAAAAGGATATTATGGACATGAGTTTTAGCGATGTTGAAATTACTTTGAGTAAAATTGTTAATTGTTTTAAGCACGATAACTTTAATGTCTACGATGAGGAATTTATTGACAAAGCTGCTCATTATTATATTGTTAATAAGTGCAATTTTACGGAGGCTATGTGGACGTTGAAGAAATTTAACAGGATGGTAAGTATATATATATATATATATATATATATATATATATATATATTATTATTATTATTATTATTTTAGTCCTACGTCAACATCCCATTTTTGGATTACGTCGGCCAATTAATCGAAGAAAACCCCGAAAGACTTTCGGCAGGGCGTCCAAGTATTTTTATAACAGTTGTAAACGCGTTGAGTTTAGCAGATTACAAAACTAAACACTGGGAAACTATAGAAACAGCAATTTTGCAAAACGACATTTTCATAAGTGGAAAGGACGAACTGCCATGGACCAAATGTGCTGCCGAATTGGCCTCTTTGGATATATTCAATCATGAATTACTAGAACGCATATTCAGCCCTACGTTTTTGGACAAGTTCTTATCAAGAGGTATGATAAAATTTTAATCTTATATATTTTATTAAAGTTTTTGCATATCTTCACGTTTCAGAGGTTTCTGAACATTTTGGCATACCTCAGAATGTGTGTATGTATGTGTGGATACAATTTTTTGTCGACGTTTTCGGGCGCACGGATCAACCGATTTATATGGTATAAAACACATTCGATTCCTATTGATAGGGAGATGTGCTGATTAGTTTTTGGCAAAGGCAGGTCCAGACGTTTTGGAGTTATGGAGCAAAGAGTGCAGAAAATGAAAATCGAGTTTTTGAGAGAACGGAGCATCCAATTTGAATGGTTTAAAAAACATTCCATTGATAGGGAGATGTGCTGATTAGTTTCTGGTAAAGGCGGGTCTAGCTGTTTTGGAGACACGAAGCAGTTTTTGAGACAACTAAGCATCCGATTTGAATGATTCAAAAATCTTTCTGCTTTTGTTGACGAAATAATTGCTTTTGTACATTTTTTTTCAAAATTATTTTTTTATCTTCTCGTAGTTATAATAATTGCAAAAAATACGAAAATGAAATTTTTTATATATCTTTACCATATTTTAAGATGTTCAGAAAAATATATAAAATTTTATTTATCTTTCTGAACATTTTATATAGAATATATAAAAATGTATGTGTATATGTGTGTGCGGATAAAAATATTCTTCGACGATTTCGAGAACACGAGTCAACCGATTTGTATGATTCAATAAATATAATATTTATATTGACGAAATGAAGAACTGATGAAATTTTTCGAAAGGCAGGTCTAACGGTTTCGCTGATACAGAGGAAAATGAAACAAATAAAAAAAAAAACAAATTTTTCAAAAAGATCATTTTTTTCAAAATTTAAAAAATAGTCAAAGTTCTAAAAAAAGATTGAACCTTTTTTAAAAATTTTAATTTTTAGTACGTGAAGTTTCAGCAATTTGCTTGCCAGCAAAAAAAATCAAATTTTTCAAAAAGATCATTTTTTTTCAAAAATTTTAAAAATTATAAAAATCGATTTTTTTTCAGAATTTTAAAAGAAGCAATTTAAAAGCAAAAGGTCTTTTTTTTTTAATTTTAAAAATCTGAAATTCAAATTGATTTTTTTAAACTTCTAGAATTTGCTCGTCAGTAGAGTCAGAAAGGTCAATTTTTTCAAAAAAAAATAAAAATTTCAAAATTTTAATTTTTTCAGAGTTTTAGAATAAAATTGAATCTTTTGTAAAAATCTTAATTTTTGGTACAGGAATTTTCAGCAATTTGCTTTAAGCCACGATTTAGTTAACTAGTTTATTTTTATTTTCAGAGTTCAACGTGATAGACCACTTCCAAATTCTCCAACTGTACCAAGCGGTCAAAACCTTATGCGCAGATTATGATGGCCCTTTTCCCAGCCAGGATATTATAAAACATGCAATAGCCCTACAGAATACACCGGCTGAAGTAACATCGATTAGAACGGCTTTGATTTATGCTTTGGAGGGTGACAAATATGTTACAAATGGAGTTCATTCAAAATTGGGACACTATATAGGTAAGGTAAATGAAATATTTAAAATTTATTATGTCTAATTTTTTTTTATTTATAGATTATGTTATTGTTATGAGAAATGGTAAACCCGTGCCAATTTCTTCTGCGATGGACCAAGATAATGTTTTTATAGAAGATATTGTGTCTCCAGAAGATAGTACAATGTAAGTCCAAAATGCCATGTGTTTATTTTATCAATTACTATTTATTTATTTTTTTCAGAATTTGTCTGTTAGTTTTTCCAAATGGTTGTTATGCAACAAACTGCCAAAGACTCAGAGGAACAGTGAAGTTAAGAATACGCTCATTGGAAGCCCTAGGCTATAAGGTGTTACCGATTTCTATATCCGATTGGAAAAATTTAGGGGACAGAGAAAAAATTCCATATTTGTTACAAAAAATCAAAAGCCAATGTGAAAATAGTGTACAAGAAACTGTTGCTTAGTTTTGTAAATAAAATAGTCAATTTGTATGTTTGTGTGTATTTGTATGTGGCTAATTTTATGTTTTTTCGACGTTTCAAGCTGTTCTGAACCTAATGAGACTGAATTTGGAACATGAAACCAATAGAAATAAAAAGGAACTCTACTGACAAGTAAATTCTTAGAATAAAAGAACTCTACTGACAAGCAAATTCATGAAATCTAAACAAAGGACTCTACTGATGAGCAAATTTATAAAATAAACTGGTGTATGACATCTTTTTTAAAAAAAAATAGATTTTTTAGAAATTTTAAATTTTTGAAAATAAAATTCTTTTTTTGGAAAGTAGAGTAAAAAAATGTTCCTTTTATTTTTAAAAATCATGGAAAAATTTGAAAAAAGTATGTGTCGATGTCGACTTTTCCTCCAAAACGGCTGTACCGATTTTAAAAATTTGAGACATTATGAAAACAATATAAATAAAATAAGAACTCTCCTGACGAGCAAATTTATGAAATATAAACAAGGGACTCTGCTGATGAGCAAATTTATAAAATCAACTAGTGGTGTATGGCATTGTGCCTTAAGGCAAATTGCTGGAACTTTCTGTACCAAAAATTAGAATTTTTAAAAAAGATTCAATTTTCTTCCAGAACTCTGAAAAAATATATTTTTGATAAATTTTAAATTTTTGACAAAAAATGAATTTTTAGAAAAAAAATGTTGAAATTCATTTTGAAAATTTATATATATTTTTTCAAAGCAATCGCAAGGAATTATTCAAATCGGTTGATCGGTGTTTCTGAAATCGTCGACAAAAATCCACACACACACACACATTAACATACATTCATTTTTTCTAAGGTATGCCTATGTTCAGAAATTGTTGAAACGTAAAGATTTTTTTGCGATTACTATAACTTACGTTCATAAAATCAAAAAAGGGACTCAGTGTGCAAAAAATGGCAGTTTTTGAGAGAACTAAGCGTCCGATTTGAATGATTCAAAGAACTTTCTACTTATTTTAACAAAATAAGTAATTTTGAAAAAAAAATTTTGTTTCAAATTTTTTTTTCAATTTTTTTTTGTGTATATCGAAAATAATTCAAATTTTATTTTTAATTCTGACTAAAGTTTTAAATCTCACATATACTAAAGAATTATTAGATGCTTTTAAAAAGAATAATAGTTATTGATTTTGAATTAGAGGTTGAAAAAATACTATAATGCAAAGAGATAAAATATATTTTATCAAAAACCATATAACTCTTCGCATTGTAGTATTTATAGTATTTTTTCAACTAATTCATAATTAATAATTATTGACAATATTCTTTCTGAAAGCATCTAATAATTCTTTATGAAGTTCTGAAAAAAAAATTTAAAAATAGCATTAACCACATATTAAAAAGCAAAGATTATTTTTCAAAAATTTTATTTCAAGATATTTCGATATTAGTTTATTACATTTATGTTTATTAATTAACATAATTATTTAAATATTTTAATTTTGATAATTATATGTACATACTTAATTAAGATGCAACTTTTTTCCTCACCACCCATGGGGTAAAGTTGCCAGGCGCGTTTTTTTTAATGTGGTGTCGCCACAAAAATAGATACTTTTATTCATATTTACGTTTCTAACATTTCATATGGAAATGGATATAGTGTAAATACTACTAAGCATCGATTTGTGCAGCCCTAATCCACTTAAACTAACTTACGAACTAATTATACCTAACTGACCCGAATAAATCGCGAAAAGAAGAAAAAAAAGAGCTTAAAGAGGTGTTTCGGGTTTCTCAATTGTTGTCCTGAACGACATCGCCTTTCCCTCGCGGTACTTGTTCACTATATGATGTGGTGACATTTAGCCTTAGATGGAATTTACCACCATTAGAGCTGCATTTTCATGCAAACTCGACTCATTAGAGAGACTTGACCTTAGAGATCGGTTCCTCTCGAACACTACATTTCCCCTGGGGGATTCAGTGCCGGGCTGTTCCCTGTTCGCTCGCCGCTACTGAGGGAATCCTTTTTAGTTTCTTGTCTAAAGACAACTGCCTTGTTGAGGTCGTCATACGTTCTTTGTGGAACGCACTTGAATTGTATCGACGAGGAACCTTCGAATCGCCCATTGCTGGACTGGTTCACACGTTCAATAAATTATTTAAGAGCACGCGCATTTAAAATGCACGAAACTCCATCATTCGCTGACAAACCAATTAAGGGATGCAGCAGTCTGGTAAGTGAAACGACACTCAGGCAGCAGTCGGTCCGGGAACATTAACCTCTGACCTCAATTTGCGTTCGATATGTCGATGTTTTCATCGACCCACATCATGTCAAGTGATCCATCGTTCAGGGCATTCGTTGAGACCTGAAATAACGCAAATACCAACCAGACGTCGGCAAGCCGCGACAGAAGCGACGCATTACAGGCAAGCACCTGTCAGGTAAAGTAAAACGATTATTCAGGCAGCAGAAGGGAAAAAATCACAAACACAAATGCAAAACTCCACCAGACGCCGGCAAGCCGATTAGGGCAGAGCCCATTAAGGCAAACACTTGCCCGGTAAAGTAAAGCCAAGTGAAGTGAATGTCGGGCAGAAGAGAAAAACAATTCAAGACCTGAAATAGGCGGCAGAAATGAAATACATAGAAAAGTTGGGTGTTGAAACTGTTAATAATAGATGTGGAAATTTAGTACAATTTACTGATTAAAACAATGCAATAGCAATGAATAAAAGTTAGAAATATTTGATATTGAGTAAGTTGAAAAATAAACGAAATTCAAATATAAAAATTGGCTCAAATTATGTGGGTTGTTCTTGGTAACTTTTGGTTAGTTAGACCCCCCCACCGCGTTAAGGTGACAACCCATCGAGGGGGATTAAATATTTCATGAGGGACAAAGTGATGAAAGAAATTGCAATGATAGGAACTTTAGGCAATGACAATGACAAATTAGTTGACTATTTAGGAGAAGTTCAGGTATAGCCGAGATGGGGTTGGCGGCTACTAGATGGCGCTGATATATAAATGATGACAAAAGATTAACGAATATATTATATGATAGATTCCAGTAGAAGTTGTAGAAACAACAAGAGACCATACATATACAGAAAGTCGAATACAGAGACAAATAGTGTAATAGAAATTGTAGTTAGAGTTAAAAAAAAGTCATAGAGTGAGAATATATAATATATTATATAACGAATAAAATGTTTTCGGATATCCATCCAATAATTGAAAGAATTAAATAAGAGAAATGTAAATTTTCATTATAATAGCATAAGTTTCGAATATCAATTTGACTAATCTTTACTGCATACAAATAATCAATTCAAAACTCAAAAACAAGAACACTAATTAATATAACACGTATAGTTATTTATGAAAAAAATTTAAATTTAAAATAAGATTTAAGAAGAAAATAAGAATAATAAAATAAAATAATAATAGATACTTGTGATCGTATCATGGTAAATGTTTGAATCAAATTTTCAAATGTTTTCAAAAGTTTGATTCAAATGTTTGCCATGATTTGATCACAAGTACTTTCATAAATTTTATTTAATTTATTTGAATACTGAATTTTTTTATATATGTATAACTATGTATTATATCAATCAGTGTTCTCATCATCCCTTTGTTTTGATTTGATTATTTGTATGCATTGAAGATGTGTCAAATCGAAACTCGAAACCTATTCTATTATAATAAAGATTTACATTTTTCATTATTGAATTCTCTAAATTGTTGCAAAAAATGCCCAAAAACTTTTCATCGTATATCTTTAAATACCTGAAAACACATGTGTGTATATATACATACATATATACATATATATACACATATAAACATAAATAAATACATAAGCATACATATAAAAATGATAAAAACTAAATAAAAATATCCTAGCTATTTCAATGTGAATAAAACAAATTCAACAAGTAACAAAATGCCACACGATCGAATGAAGAACTCTCTGCAACATCGAAATAAATAAAAACCAAAAACGTCAAAAAGAAACCAACCAAAAAATGACAAAGACCAGAAAAAAACAAGAAAATAATTGCACATCAGCCCTACATAAAAAACATCATCATATGCTATGAAAATTATTTATTTATTTCGGTGAAAAAATAAATAAAATAATTTTCATACGTTGAAAATGAAAATATCCTACCTTTGCAGCATCTTCGCCCATTCTCTTCAATATTATAAATATCTGCAAAATCTGCATCTCTCTGCAAACTAGAAGTGATGTGGGCTCGAAGTGATAAGATCATATCAAAGTGATAAGATCATATCAAAATCTGAAAATAATAAAAAATATAGCATTAGATTTGATGGAAAATAATAACTATTTATATATTTATTATAATTTTATATTAATTAAGTCATATAAAATAATAAATAGATAATGGAATTATGTCATTATATCTTTATTTTAAAAAAATATTTATCTAGATGATATGAAATAATTCCATTTTATATTTATTGTTTTATGTAACTTGAAAATAATATGTAAAAATAATATAAGTATAATAAAGGTATTTATAATTATTGAATAAATAATAATTTAAGTATTTAAATCAATTAGCAATGGTTTGCAGATGAACTGAAGTTACAACGGACGCCATCTTGTTTTGCAAATGCGCCGCTAGATGGCTTGTTAATAGTTTGCAGAAAATTTGCAAATAATAAATATTAATAACAATATGAAATTTTATACGAAAATGAATCAAATTTGTGAAATACAAATGATTTATATTGGGATTTAGCGTTGCAAATACGATTGTAATGTTAAAAAGGCGTTTCAAACTTTGGTCAATTGACAGTTGACGCCGTTTTGTTTTGGTTCAAGACCGAAGAATTTTTCGTTGCTTTTTTGCAAAAAAATAACTGTACAGGTGCAGTTTTTTTAATGTAAATGGATACATTAGGTCAAAGTTTATTGAATTTTCATCAATAATACGCAGTGAAAACGGTTATATTATTTAAAACAGGACAAAACCACCGTTGGTGATTATGGCCGCCATCTTGGATTTTGCAAATGTCACAAAATTTAAATAGCGAAAAAACGCAAAAATCTCAATAAATATTATGTAAAAGTGCAATAATAATAAATAATATGTGATAAATTTATTGCAAATCAACAACAAAGTACGCCTACGATATTTTTACAGATGTAAACATTGTTTACAAATCAGTACCAGACGGTGTCACTTGTTGTGCGAATAAAACTTAATAATTAAGCAAAATTATAAAAAATAAAAGTTCTTACCTTTTATATGTGTAAACTGCATACTGGAACACACTTGATAACACTTTATAAACACTACTTGGTTGTAAAATAATTATTGTTCATTTTGATCACTTATTGTACTTGCACTACGAGATGTTCACTGTTCGGGAGCTGACGCACTAATGAGCTGCGCGCTAATTAGCACCGCCTTATATACGCGGGTTGGAGGCTACTCGCGGAGGCGCTCCCGTGGGTGAAAGAGCCTCCGGAAGAAAACATAACCCCTGTCTCAATTATTAGGATTTAAATCAAACTTCATGAGTAAAACCTCATATATATGTTGAAAACTATAAAAAACTTAATTAGAATCACTAATTAAGCTCTATTCGTTAGTAATTAACTTAATAATTAAGCACTATTCGTTAGTAATTAATCACTGCACAACAATCAATTGTATGGATTCAAAGTAAACAGAAACAAGCAATTTAAAATAAATTCGTTAAAACCACATAATGACACTATGTAGAAATGATTAAAAACAATATGCTTGGCACAATAACTTTGCAATACAATTTTGGCAACCGATTTCCACACATTTTTTTACAAATTTGAATTTGTATAAATATATAACCACAAAATTTTTGTTATTCTTTCAGTTTTAAACGTCAAAATTAAATTCATGTAAACTGATAGCAGTGAAGTGTGCCACATAATTGAAACTATGCAAAACATCTTATTCTTTATTGTGTTCGTATCAAAACTGCAAATATTTCAATAAATACATCAAGATATGATAAATACCGATTAAAATGTAAGTATAAACTGTTAAAACATTATTGTAATAATATTTATATAAACTTTGTGTAAACTTGTGTAATTGTATTTCACAAGTCTTATCAGTCAAATGTCATGTCGGTTCAACTACCATTTTAATTAAAAATGTTGTATTTATTGATGAATTGTGTTCAATTATCTGCAATAGTACAGAAATCTGTTACATTAATACAGTGACTATATTAACAATTACTTAATTCATCTAAAAACATTTTGTATATATTAGTATGACAGTACAGTAAGACAACTGAAGGTTTCTCTATATTTGCATAATTATTAATAATAAGAATAACTACACAGAATGTATAATCAAATCATGATTGTTTAGGGTATAATGGAGGATTTGTGAAGATATTTGGATTACTCTACTCATTCAAGACAATATAACCTTGTTGTGGAAATGACGTGGAAGGGCAAATAAAATGTATACGATAATAAATATATAAATAAATTGTTCACTTTAAGATGACTGCCTGTATATACTAAATTATATTCTAACACTTTACTCAAGTTTATTATGATTTTATCAATCAGTCAGGAGAAATATCATAAGAGGTAATTATTCTCGATTGTTAACCTAATTTATTAATGTTGCACAGAATTTTAGTTGGAAAATAATCACAAATCAAGTCGACTTTTATCTGTAATGCAACTATCGGTTTCTCTATATTTATATAATTAAAACGGCTACACAATAAATGTATAAACAAATTATGATTCTTTAGGTTTTAATGGAGGATTTGTGGACATATTTGGATTAATCTACTCAATCAGAACAATATAACCTTGTTATAAAGATGACGAAGGGCACACATTGCAATCGCAAATAAAATGGATACTAAGTTCACTTAAAGATGACTGCCTGTATATAATGGATTATATTCTAATACTTACAGATACTTTCCTCAATTTGTACAATTCTGATAAGATTCTTTATTCTGAGTAAAAATCAAATATGAAAAGTGAACAAGCCTGCAAAATATATTTTTTAAAGTAAAGTTCAAAAAAGTTCTCAATGTTTATTTTGTACCACAAAGCTGTAATATGTGAATCTTATTTTTTATTCTATCTAGATCTAATATTAGAATTAATTAATTTTCTTGTAAAATTTTTAAATTGTAATATTTATTTTGAAAAAGTACCCATAAAATTTAGTGTTTATGTATTGATTTATTTCTGTTCCATTTAAGTTCTATAAATAATATTTTTTATTATAATACATACCTAATAATTTTATATATATATATATATATATATTATTTATTTATTTTCTCCTGAATTCAATTTAAACATTTTTCTATATTTATAAAATCCTGGTAAATTTGTATCATTTGGTTTTCTATTTCCTTTAACTTTGCAGTAAATTATTATATAAAGATGTTGTTTATTACAATAATAAGTTCCATCAGACAAATTATTAATTTAATGAATCTAAAAACCAATAAAAAATATTAGAAACATTCTTATGGTGTAAAATAAAAAATTAAAAAAAGAGTTCTGAAATATGCAATGAATTTAAAAAAAAAACAGTAAAATGATACAAAATAATAATAATATAAATAGAATTTAGATAAAGAGTTAAAATTAAAATTTGTAATAAGGAATTTGATATATTTTTAGCAAAACTAAAAAATGAAATAATATCCATATGTGATTAAAATATTTTGTGTTTGATCTCTATAAAATATAAAATCAATATATAAAAATTTTGCAATTAAATTGAATACAAAATACTGATGATATTTATATAGATATTGTAATAAATTTATCTTATTATATTTCTTCAAATATAAATTTATATGTAGTTTAAGAAATTTGCTGCAAATTTTTGTACTTGAAGTTGTCTGTTAAATAATCAATATGAAAATAAATTAGATACAATGATGAAAAAAGTTGTCCATGATCACAAATATGACACATGTTCCCCGGAGCAAAACATCAATAAATGGCAATAAAAAATTTATTTTTAATAATAATTTTCATAGAAACGACAATTATATATTACCTTTTGAATTATAGTATCTATTCGAAATATTTGATCCTACTGTGATACTGAAAACTTGTAAAATATAACTTGTATCTGTGCAAATTTGATACAAATATTTATAAATATATACCAAAGGTAATGTATATTTATGAATCATCGTTCTTTTTATAAACTTCCTATATTTTATTTGAAATTGCATAGTGCAGTAGTGAGAACCATGGCCTTGCAACCATAAAGGTTCGAGTTCTAATCCTACACGAGGCACAACTGATATCTAGCATTAGTGATATCAGTTTTCATTAAAAATTAGTGGTGTATGGCATCGTGCCTTGAGGCAAATTGCTGGAAATTATCATACCAAACTAAAATTTTGAAATTGAGGAAAGTATCTGTAAGTATTAGAATATAATCCATTATATACAGGCAGTCATCTTTAAGTGAACTTAGTATCCATTTTATTCGCGATTGCAATGTGTGCCCTTCGTCATCTTTATAACAAGGTTATATTGTTCTGATTGAGTAGATTAATCCAAATATGTCCACAAATCCTCCATTAAAACCTAAAGAATCATAATTTGTTTATACATTTACTGTGTAGCCGTTTTAATTATATAAATATAGAGAAACCGATAGTTGCATTACAGATAAAAGTCGACTTGATTTGTGATTATTTTCCAACTAAAATTCTGTGCAACATTAATAAATTAGGTTAACAATCGAGAATAATTACCTCTTATGATATTTCTCCTGACTGATTGATAAAATCATAATAAACTTGAGTAAAGTGTTAGAATATAATTTAGTATATACAGGCAGTCATCTTAAAGTGAACAATTTATTTATATATTTATTATCGTATACATTTTATTTGCCCTTCCACGTCATTTCCACAACAAGGTTATATTGTCTTGAATGAGTAGAGTAATCCAAATATCTTCACAAATCCTCCATTATACCCTAAACAATCATGATTTGATTATACATTCTGTGTAGTTATTCTTATTATTAATAATTATGCAAATATAGAGAAACCTTCAGTTGTCTTACTGTAGGGTCTAATATATACAAAATGTTTTTAGATGAATTAAGTAATTGTTAATATAGTCACTGTATTAATGTAACAGATTTCTGTACTATTGCAGATAATTGAACACAATTCATCAATAAATACAACATTTTTAATTAAAATGGTAGTTGAACTGACATGACATTTGACTGATAAGACTTGTGAAAAACAATTACACAAGTTTACACAAAGTTTATATAAATATTATTACAATAATGTTTTAACAGTTTATACTTACATTTTAATCGGTATTTATCATATCTTGATGTATTTATTGAAATATTTGCAGTTTTGATACGAACACAATAAAGAATAAGATGTTTTGCATAGTTTCAATTATGTGGCACACTTCACTGCTATCAGTTTACATGAATTTAATTTTGACGTTTAAAACTGAAAGAATAACAAAAATTTTGTGGTTATATATTTATACAAATTCAAATTTGTAAAAAAATGTGTGGAAATCGGTTGCCAAAATTGTATTGCAAAGTTATTGTGCCAAGCATATTGTTTTTAATCATTTCTACATAGTGTCATTGTGTGGTTTTAACGAATTTATTTTAAATTGCTTGTTTCTGTTTACTTTGAATCCATACAATTGATTGTTGTGCAGTGATTAATTACTAACGAATAGTGCTTAATTAGTAAGTTAATTACTAACGAATAGAGCTTAATTAGTGATTCTAATTAAGTTTTTTATAGTTTTCAACATATATATGAGGTTTTACTCATGAAGTTTGATTTAAATCCTAATAATTGAGACAGGGGTTATGTTTTCTTCCGGAGGCTCTTTCACCCACGGGAGCGCCTCCGCGAGTAGCCTCCAACCCGCGTATATAAGGCGGCGCTAATTAGCGCGCAGCTCATTAGTGCGTCAGCTCCCGAACAGTGAACATCTCGTAGTGCAAGTACAATAAGTGATCAAAATGAACAATAATTATTTTACAACCAAGTAGTGTTTATAAAGTGTGTTCCGGTATGCAGTTTACACATATGAAAGGTAAGAACTTTTATTCTTTATAATTTTGTTTAATTATTAAGTTTTATTCGCACAACAAGTGACACCGTCTGGTACTGATTTGTAAACAATGTTTACATCTGTAAAAATATCGTAGGCGTGCTTTGTTCTTGATTTGCAATAAATTTATCACATATTCTTTATTATTATTGCACTTTTACATAATATTTATTGAGATTTTTACGTTTTTTCGCTATTCAAATTTTGTGACATTTGCAAAATCCAAGATGGCGGCCATAATCACCAACGGTGGTTTTGTCCTGTTTTAAATAATATAACCGTTTTCACGGCGTATTATTGATGAAAATTCAATAAACTTTGACCTAATGTATCCATTTACATTAAAAAAACTGCACCTGTACAGTTATTTTTTTGCAAAAAAGCAACGAAAAATTCTTCGGTCTTGAACCAAAACAAAACGGCGTCAACTGTCAATTGACCAAAGTTTGAAACGCCTTTTTAACATTACAATCGTATTTGCAACGCTAAATCCCAATATAAATCATTTGTATTTCACAAATTTGATTCATTTTCGTATAAAATTTCATATTGTTATTAATATTTATTATTTGCAAATTTTCTGCAAACTATTAACAAGCCATCTAGCGGCGCATTTGCAAAACAAGATGGCGTCCGTTGTAACTTCAGTTCATCTGCAAACCATTGCTAATTGATTTAAATACTTAAATTATTATTCATTCAATAATTATAAATACCTTTATTATACTTATATTATTTTTACATATTATTTTCAAGTTACATAAAACAATAAATATAAAATGGAATTATTTCATATCATCTAGATAAATATTTTTTTAAAATAAAGATATATGACATAATTCCATCATCTATTTATTATTTTATATGACTTAATTAATATAAAATTATAATAAATATATAAATAGTTATTATTTTCCATCAAATCTAATGTTATATTTTTTATTATTTTCAGATTTTGATATGATCTTATCACTTTGATATGATCTTATCACTTCGAGCCCACATCACTTCTAGTTTGCAGAGAGATGCAGATTTTGCAGATATTTATAATATTGAAGAGAATGGGCGAAGATGCTGCAAAGGTAGGATTTTTTCATTTTCAACGTATGAAAATTATTTTATTTATTTTTTCACCGAAATAAATAAATAATTTTCATAGCATATGATGATGTTTTTTATGTAGGGCTGATGTGCAATTATTTTCTTGTTTTTTCTGGTCTTTGTCATTTTTTGGTTGGTTTCTTTTTGACGTTTTTGGTTTTTATTTATTTCGATGTTGCAGAGAGTTCTTCATTCGATCGTGTGGCATTTTGTTACTTGTTGAATTTGTTTTATTCACATTGAAATAGCTAGGATATTTTTATTTAGTTTTTATCATTTTTATATGTATGCTTATGTATTTATTTATGTTTATATGTGTGTATATATGTATATATGTATGTATATATACACACATGTGTTTTCAGGTATTTAAAGATATACGATGAAAAGTTTTTGGGAATTTTTTGCAACAATTTAGAGAATTCAATAATGAAAAATGTAAATCTTTATTATAATAGAATAGGTTTCGAGTTTCGATTTGACACATTTTCAATGCATACAAATAATCAAATCAAAACAAAGGGATGATGAGAACACTGATTGATATAATACATAGTTATACATATATAAAAAAAATCAGTATTCAAATAAATTAAATAAAATTTATGAAAGTACTTGTGACCAAATCATGGCAAACATTTGAATCAAACTTTTGAAAACATTTGAAAATTTGATTCAAACATTTACCATCATACGATCACAAGTATCTTTATATATATTTTTTTAATTTTATTTCAATATTGTATGTTTTTTTCATAAATAACTATACGTGTTATATTAATTAGTGTTCTTGTTTTTGAGTTTTGAATTGATTATTTGTATGCAGTAAAGATTAGTCAAATTGATATTCGAAACTTATGCTATTATAATGAAAATTTACATTTCTCTTATTTAATTCTTTCAATTATTGGATGGATATCCGAAAACATTTTATTCGTTATATAATATATTATATATTCTCACTCTATGACTTTTTTTTAACTCTAACTACAATCTCTATTACACTATTTGTCTCTGTATATGTATGGTCTCTTGTTGTTTCTACAACTTCTACTGGAATCTATTATATAATATATTCGTTAATCTTTTGTCATCATTTATATATCAGCGCCATCTAGTAGCCGCCAACCCCATCTCGGCTATACCTGAACTTCTCCTAAATAGTCAACTAATTTGTCATTGTCATTGCCTAAAGTTCCTATCATTGCAATTTCTTTCATCACTTTGTCCCTCATGAATTATTTTGTCCCCCTCGATGGGTTGTCACCTTAACGCGGTGGGGGGGTCTAACTAACCAAAAGTTACCAAGAACAACCCACATAATTTGAGCCAATTTTTATATTTGAATTTCGTTTATTTTTCAACTTACTCAATATCAAATATTTCTAACTTTTATTCATTGCTATTGCATTGTTTTAATCAGTAAATTGTTCTAAGTTTCCACATCTTCTACTTTTCTATGTATTTTACTCCTGCCGCCTGTTTCAGTTCTCGAATTGTTTTTCTCTTCTGCCCGACATTCACTTCACTTGGCTTTACTTTGCCGGGCAAGTGTTTGCCTTAATGGGCTCTGCCCTAATCGGCTTGCCGGCGTCTGGTGGAGTTTTGCATTTGTGTTTGTGATTTTTTCCCTTCTGCCGCCTGAATAATCGTTTTACTTTACCGGACAGGTGCTTGCCTGTAATGCGTCGCTTCTGTCGCGGCTTGCCGACGTCTGGTTGGTATTTGCGTTATTTCAGGTCTCAACGAATCTCAACGAATGCCCTGAACGATGGATCACTTGACATGATGTGGGTCGATGAAAAAATCGACATATCGAACGCAAATTGAGGTCAGAGGATAATGTTCCCGGACCGACTGCTGCCTGAGTGTCGTTTCACTTACCAGACTGCTGCATCCCTTAATTGGTTTGTCAGCGAATGATGGAGTTTCGTGCATTTTAAATGCGCGTGCTCTTAAATAATTTATTGAACGTGTGAACCAGTCCAGCAATGGGCGATTCGAAGGTTCCTCGTCGATACAATTCAAGTGCGTTCCACAAAGAACGTATGACGACCTCAACAAGGCAGTTGTCTTTAGACAAGAAACTAAAAAGGATTCCCTCAGTAGCGGCGAGCGAACAGGGAACAGCCCGGCACTGAATCCCCCAGGGGAAATGTAGTGTTCGAGAGGAACCGATCTCTAAGGTCAAGTCTCTCTAATGAGTCGAGTTTGCATGAAAATGCAGCTCTAATGGTGGTAAATTCCATCTAAGGCTAAATGTCACCACATCATATAGTGAACAAGTACCGCGAGGGAAAGGCGATATCGTTCAGGGCAACAATTGAGAAACCCGAAACACCTTTTCGAGTCAGCCTTTTTCTTTTCTATACCGGCTT
Source organism: Ctenocephalides felis (assembly GCF_003426905.1). Lineage (NCBI taxonomy): Eukaryota > Metazoa > Arthropoda > Insecta > Siphonaptera > Pulicidae > Ctenocephalides > Ctenocephalides felis. The sequence goes on along the minus strand of NW_020537758.1, from coordinate 4,325,208 downwards.
TGAACATCGACATTTGTTTATTTTTTATTTATTTTATTTTATTTTTTCCTTTTCAGTTACTGGTTTAAATACCGAAATCTTTATTTTTCATCTAGTCTTTTTTCCGTTTTTATACCGGTTTGAAAACCGACTTTGATGTATTTTATCCTTTTTTACTGGTTTGAAAACCAATATTTCTATTTATTTTTCTCTTTTCAGTTACCGGTTTAATATCTTTATTTTTTTCCTTGTTTTCACTTAACGGTTTCCACACCAAACTTTCCCATATTTCAGTCCTACCTATTTCAGCTTTTTACTTTTTTTAAGTCTTAATGGTTAAAAGTATTACAGAAATAAATTGGCCACAAATAAATACAGCTATGTAAGGCCCTCTAGAGCGCACGAGTAGGGCTTCTCTTTCAGCTCTTCGAGTCTTATTACACAAATATATTGGCCACAAAGAAATACAGCTATGTAGGGTTTATTTTTAAGCTCTTCAACTCTTCACATCTTCGAGTCTTCAAGTTTTCGAGTCTTCAAGTCTTCAGCTCTTCACATCTTCGAGTCTTCAAGTTTTCGAGTCTTCGAGTCTTTGAGTCTTCGAGTTTTCAGTTCTTTGAGTCTTCGAGTCTTCGATCTTTTAAATTTTCAGCTCCTTATGTCTTGATGCTTAAGCGTATTACCACAATGCAATGACCAATGCCCAATGACCCATGAAAAACAATTATGACACTTTGAACACTTTCCTTCTTTCAATTTTCAGGACGACGTCTTCACTCGCATTCCTCATATGTTCCTCTAAATCCATACACCTTTTATTATCAATATTATTATTTTCTGTTGTACATGTGTGGCCAGTAATTGTGTGTGTAAATGTGTGGCAACAAATGATGATGAATACGTTTGCTTCATTTCTTCTTTACTAATACTAACACTACCTTCATCCCTCAACTCTTATCCTTTTTCCTTTCCTCCCCCTCGAAGGGTTGTCACCTTAACGTGGTGAGGGGGTCTAACTTTAATAAAAGTTACCAAGAACAACCCACTGAATGCGAGTCGAAGCCGTCGGGGTAATAAATTATAATAGATTTACAGATTTTTTAAACTTAACTTGATAACATTTTTTTCTGATTGTAACTAACTTATCTGATAAATTATTTTAACTTTTGTCTGATTGTTAATAGAATTATGTGTTATTTACATTTTTAAATAATATTTTTACAATTATATGTGATTTTAATTATTTTTAAGACATTTTGAAATGCTTTAGAATTGATGCAAAATTCCTTCAGGCAATGCATATTATTTTTCACCGCATTTTTCTGACGCCTACATCATATAATTGTATTGTTGATATTTATATATATATACATACATATATATATATATATATATATATATATATATATGTTGAAAAAATAAACAATGGAATTATGTCATGCATGTAAATTGCGCATTGAAACATGAATTAACTTATTTATCAAAAGCCTTTTATATAAACCGATATATATATATATATATATATATATATATATATATATAATGTATAATATAGCATTTTAGCAACTAGTATAATATTGTTATTCAGCAGTAAATTAGTTATAAATAATTTTATTTTAATTTATTAAATTATTAACTGTCCAAAATGTATTAGTAAATATGTTTAATAAAGTAATATTTAAACAATATTGAGTTTATATTTTAATGAATTTTGATTTTTGAAAATATATTCATAGTTCTCATTTTTCAAATGCATATTTCTTGAATTTCAGCCGAAATATTTTTATTTCAGATTTTTGAGTTCATACCGAATATACATTGAAAATTTCAGCATCTCGAATTTTTTTTAAAAAAAAAAAACATGCTATATTTTCGATTTTTTTAGGTTTAGTTTTCAGCTTTTAGGGCTATTAAAATGCAATTTTTTCTCGTTATTATTAATTTTTACTATTGCTTAATTTTCAACTTTTCAACTAAAAAGTTTATTTTTTTCCAGAAAATCCTATTTACACATTTTATAATTTTCATCCACGTTTCAAATCATTCTGAATTAAACATACTGTATTAAATTATTTATTATTAGGAAGTCAATTTTTTTTTCAAATTTATTTTTTGCCAGAAAATCCTACTTACACATTTTATAATTTCCATCGACGTTTCATATCATTCTGAATTGCTTGTTTGATTTGTTAATCAAAAATTTGATATACATACTGTATTAAATTATTTATTATTAAGGAAGTCAATTTTTTTTCAAATTTATTTTTTGCCAGATAATCCGACTTGCTCAAAATTTAAGTTATCTTGACGTTTCAAGTCATTCTAAATCGTATGAGATCATTATTTGTTTAATTTGTTCATCAAAAACGTTATATACATTTTTATGATATTTTTTTTTAATTATGTTTTTGCCTGGAAATCCTACTTGCTACTTTTTTGTCCTCTGGATGTTTCAAGTCATTCTGAATCGTTTGTGACTATTACTTAAGTAATAGTCACAAACAATTGTTTAATTTGTTCATCAAAAATTTTATATACTTTTTTATTAAATTATATATTATTAGTAAATTTTTTTTTTTAAAAATATATGTTTTTTTCCTGAAAATCCTAATTTAATGTCTTCTCGACGTTTCAAGTCATTCTGAATCGTCTGATACAACTATTTCTTTAATTTGTTAATCCAAAATTATATATACATTTTGGTATCAAATTATTTATTATTATTACTATTTTTTTTCAAAATTTATGTTTTTGCAACTTGTTCAGATTTTATATCTTCTTGACGTTTCAGGTCGTTCTGAATCGTTTGAGATTATTACTTGTACATTTTTTATACATTTTATATACATTTTTCATATCTGTTTGCACATTTTTGTATTAAATTATTTTTTATCAATACATAGTTTTAAAAAAAAGTTTTGCATTTATTATTTATTCATATATATATTGAAAAATGAGTAATTAAAATTTCAGACATTTCGGTATTACAGGTGTGGTCTTACGAGCTCTTCAAAACTTGCATTTAATTTTTAGAGTCACCCCAAGTATGGGCATATCCTTTTTAAAATCAAATTTGTTAGTTATTAGAATTTTATTTAAAATTTTAATTAGTATAAAAAAAATCTTCAAAATTGTAATTAATTAAAAAAAATATTTAAAAATCTAATTAATTCAAAAAAATATTTAAAAATCTAATTCATTCAAAAATATATTTAAAAATCTAATTAATTAAAAAAGATATTTAAAATCTAAAATATTCTTTACCCAATTTTCCATCAACTTTTTACATTTTTGGTGCATTTTCTTTCAAAAAATTATTTTTGGTGCATTTTTTTATATCTTTTGTTACAGCTCCTAAACTATACATATAATTTAAATGAAATATTTATTAAATGTGTTTAAAATTAATCTTAATTTCTGAATAACATTATAACACCCTGTGTACTCTAAAATCGTTATAAAAAATTAATTAAAAACTGCTATATTGAACATCAATGCTTTTTATAGATTTTGCAAGGTTTATTGCATTTTTATGAGGGTTACAAAATGACAAGACATAAAATCTGTTTATATATACATAGTTGTATATATATATATATATATATATATATATATATATATATATATAATATATTTGAGAGAACGGAGCATCCAATTTGAATGATCTAAAAAAACATTTAATTTGTAATGATGGAGAGAAGTGGTAATTAGCTTTTGGCAAAGGCAGGTCCAGCCGTTTCGGAGATACCCAGCTAAATGTGGAAAAAATGGCAGTTTTTGAGAGAACTAAGCGTCCGATTTGAATGATTCAAAGAACTTTCTACTTATTTAAACAAAATAAGTAATTTTGAAAAAAAAAAATTTTTCAAAATTTTTTTTTCAATTTTTTTTTTCAAAAATTTTTTTTGTGTTTATCGAAAATAATTCAAATTTTATTTTTAATTGTGACTAAAGTTTTAAATCTCACACATACTGAAGTATTATTAGATGCTTTTAAAAAGAAGAATAGTTGTTGATTTTGAATTAGAGGTTGAAAAAATACTACAATTCAAAGAGATAAAATATATTTTATAAAGTATAAAGCCGATTGGCGTATAAATAAATAAATAAATAAATGAATAAATAAATAAAATATATTTTATCAAAAACCATATAACTCTTTGCATTGTAGTATTTATAGTATTTTTTCTACTAATTCAAAATTAATAATTATTGACAATATTCTTTCTGAAAGCATCTAATAAGTCTTTATGAAGTCCTGAAAAAAAATTTAAAAATAACATTAACCACATAATAAAAAGCAAAGATTATTTTGCAAAAATTTTATTTTAAGATTTTTCGATATTAATTATCAGTGATGCACACACTGATATTGACACATTTATGTTTATTAATTAACATAATTATTTAAATAGTTTAATTTTGATAATTATATGTACTTAACTAGAATGCAACTCTTTTCCTCACCACCCATGGGGTAGAGTTGCCAGGCGCGTTTTTTTTAATGTGGTGTCGCCACAGAAATAGATACTTCTATTCATATTTACGTTTCTAACATTTCATATGGAAATGGATATAGTGTAAATACTACTAAGTATCGATTTGTGCAGCCCTAATCCACTTAATCTAACTTACAAACTAATTATACCTAACTGACCCGAATATATCGCGAAAAGTAGAACCCCCGCGAAATGACCTAATGTACCCAAAAATTTCGGTTTTTAAAAATGAAAGAACCTCTCGTGATAAAGAAAAAAATCAATATAAAATGTGTACTTTAGTATTTTAGCGGTGATGGTAAATTTATAAAAAAAAAGAGCATTTACATGATGTACCCCCCAGATCCACCATGTAAACACTTGGAAAAAAAACTTCATAGGTTCCCAGCCTATGAAGTTTAAGGACAAATTATAATTAATTAATTAATGTAAAGAAGAGCGCGAAAAATATAAGAGAGGTTTTTTCATGACGCCACCCTTTTGATCTTTGAATAAAAGTACGCGAACAACCCGAAAAAATGTACGACCGTAGATTTTAATGCCAAAATATCCCTTAACCTGATTTTAACTAAATACTACTATAATAATAGAAAGTCTTATCTCACAGTTAATTTTCCTTTCGATTATGTCATATCATCCAATTCAGTTGTAGGCGGTAGTTCAGGTAGTAGTGGTGCTAATTGGTTTCGAGTTGATGATATTTTCTGCCAAATCTCGTGCAAGACCTAAAAAGAGGTAAACATAGAATTTCATTACATTTTTCGTATGGGTTGCAGAAGTAATTGTTGGTACCCACTTGCACATATCCTTTAAATAGGCAGTGGTCTCTTGGTGGGGTTCGTGTGTATCTTGGTAAAACATATAGACATACAATACAATGTCTTCTTTGAAAGACATCTGAAATAAAAAAACACAAATGCCCCTAAAAATAGGGACAAACAAATAAACGGGGCCCCGGTTATATTAATAAATAATAAAATCAAATTAACAACAATAGGATAAAAACCTTTAAATATGCATATCCTCCTAGCAGTTATTTGGAAGTCCTGGTGCTTTGTGGTGCGAAAAGAAATTAATTCTGTAACCCTGAAATAAAAAAAAAGATTTATACATATTACTTAGCAGTATGCCAATATTTTTTATGTCTTGATACATCAATTAGTCTGACCAATTTCTCCTATGGGTTGTGGAAGTGGTTCTTGGTACTCACTTGGTAAGCAATTTACTTGGAAAGACATCTGAAATGAGATTAAAAAAAACACAAGTGCCCCTAAAAATAGAGGCAAACGTACAAACGGGGCCCCGGTAACAAAAATAAAAATATTATATACTTATATCTAACCAAGGTCTAATTACTTAATATTAACTTATGAATACGAGAAAACCTTTAGGTATCCATATTGAGGTAAACTGGAAGGGTTAAGGGTACTCTTGTTAGAGTGTAAAGATCGCTATTTGATATGTTTAGCATCTCACTCCCCAATATGAAGGGTTTACCTCAGCGCCCTAATTCGACTCAACAAAACCTGCAGTTACCAGTGGAGATTTTAACTAACTACACAATTAAAACAGAATCTACTTACCAACTTATTGATTGTTATCGAGTTATGTTTACAGATCCGAGAGCTTGACCGCACTTATGTATAGTGATGCATTAAGCCCAAATTCGAATGTACTAACGATGGGCAAATGATAAAGCTAGAAATGATTAAAAATGTATAGAACGGCGTAATTACGCAGGGGAAAGCTTAAAATCGGAAAACTCAATCGGATTTTTCTAGATCGTGTTCTTTTTCCCTGGCACAACATCACAACCATCACTAATGCACTAACTTGTGTCCTCCGTATTGGATTGACCTACATGAGATGACTGATACTAAAAAACGATCGCGATTCTGGACCACATACGACAGGAACCATATAGGTGGGCGGCGGCGGATGTAGTTTGCACTAAAGGTTGTGCAACCCTTTGGAAAAATTGCATGCTGTCGTTACAAAGACGCAATCACTTTTTAAGTATCAGTCCTCTGAGGTAGTCAATCGAGTCGAAAGTACACAATTAGTGTATAGTGATGCGTGTGTTGTTCCATGGGCGAAGAATACACAATCCAGAAAAAGTGAGAATTCTCCGATTGTATGCGATCCCCTTTGTCACCACGCCGTATCATACACATCTGTAATTTCAAGCTTTTTGATCAACCAAAACAATAGTATATCAGAATATAGACTTAAGACATGACTACAAAAATACAGTCATATCTTCGCACCTACGACGAACACAACTAGGTAACATTAAATAAGTTAATAAGTATAGATTCTGTTTCATTCGTGTAGTTAGTTACGCACTCTACAGATAATTACCGGTTTTTATTAAAAGTCAGATTGGGGCGCCAAGGTAAACCCTGTATATTGGTAAAGGCAATGCTAAGATGTACCAAGTAGCAGTCATTGCACCCCAAAAAGGGTTCCTTCAACCTTTTTAATCCACCACAATCTCCTAGCAGTCCTGGTCCTTGCCGTCGCGGTGAGAAATTAATTCTGCAACCCTGAAATGAAAAGTGGATTGAAAGAAATGAAATAGACAATGACTTATAAATACTATGTGGTAGCCTACTCGTATTTATTCCAGTGCTCTGGCTACATCATATAGGTACACATGTTCTCCTGTTCGATGTTGTAGTACTCAACCCCCTGGTATCTTTAGTCGAGGCCCATTTACACTAAAATAAATTCCAATTTTGTTATTTTTTTTACATAATCTAGGGTTTTGTATTATCTTACCTATTTTTTTTTTTAACTTCAAACAGTACGTCCTCAACATTTCTCCGTTTAGGAGACTTGTTGTGCAATCACAAAAAATTTAAATTATTTAATTAAAACATATTCATTGCATTGCAGCAGAAAAATCAGTCAAAATAAAACAAGTAATTTATTTAACAAAGTTTTTAGATTTGTAAACGAGTTATTTACATCCATGCTACTAATAAAAAAATTTCAAAAAAAATAAACATTGTACATATAATACTAATTAAAAATTAAAGTGTATGGGGTTGCGCTGCTTCTGGGAAAAACATCGCAAGGACCCATACACCGAATGAAAAAAATAATTTATTAACGAAACGCGAATTACTAGAACCTGCCGTGGGGGGCGACAGGAACACATTTAAACGCGGAAATCGTTTCAAACGATATTAAAATTACGAATAAGTCCTCGCACGAACAAAAAAAAAATTAAAATGTGGACGCAAATAACTCAAAATTATAATTTAACAAAATTATAAAAAATAATTAAAAATTGTCAATGTGATTGAATAAAAAAAAATTCATGCACAATAAATCCCTAAAGCAATCCGCCACTGCGCAAAACACTGTATGAAATCTGAAACAAAACAAATGTAGTCAATCCTAAATAATTAAAACATAAGATTTATATTAAAATTTAATATTATTTAATTATATTTAAATTTAATAAGTTAAAGATTTATGTTAACTCAAAGGCTAAAATTAAATATTTTCACGACAATAAACACTAAGGCGACACTCCAGCACAAATATATTGGATTAGAAAATGTAACGCCGCAAATCGTTTAATATTAAAGAGACGAATTTTTACTTTACAATTTATTTACATTCTTATAATTATAATTCAACAGAAAATCAAGTCAAATCGAATAAACCAAAACAACAAGTTCCATGAGACGTATTTGAAACCGAATGCACGAAATGATTACATAATACATAAATATTTTTCAAAAGACTTACCATTGACTGTAGTGTAGTGTCCGCCGAGAGGTCCAAATACAGAATGATTTTAGTTGGAAATTATGCATCTCTTATATTAGGGTCAGAAAGGGACAAAACTATGAATTGTTACCAGATGATACTAAAATTCAAAAATTGTTATCTAATTGAATAGTTTCGGGTTCGGAACCATAGATGGTCGAATTTGGTCTCGACCCCCAAATTGTACCGCCCTAGTCCCGGGCCTCACGGGCCTATGGGGTAATTCAGCACTAGTCTCTACTGACAAGCAAATTCATAAAATCTAAAAAGGGACTCTACTGACTAGCAAAATAAAAATTATAAAATGACTTTACTGACAAAAAATCATAAAATCCAAAAAGGGACTCTACTGACAAGCAAATTCAAAAAATCAGTCACTCTTCTTACTAATAAATTTATGGTATCTAAAAAAGGAACTCTACTGACGAGCAAATTCATACAAATTAAAAAAGGATTTTACTGGCAAAAAAAATTATTGGCAAGCAAATTCATAAAATCTCAGAAGGGACCCCACTGACTAGCTAAATAAAAATTACAAAAGGACTTTACTGACAAAGAAAATCATGAAATCCAAAAAGGACTTTACTGACAAGCAAATTAATAAATATTAAGAAAGGAACTCTATTGATGAGCAAAATTATGAAATCTAAAAACGAACTCTACTGACCACTAAATTTATGAAATCTATTAAAAGGACTCTACTGACGATCAAATTAAAAAAATTAAATAAATTAGAATTATCAAAAAAGTGAAAAAAAATCGTCGCTTATTAAACCAAATATCCTGAACCAATTTTGAAATTCAAAAATAATTTGGGAAGATTTTTGACAAAGATTGGTTAGGCTGTTTCTTCGTAGTTAATTGTTAAAAGTCTTTCAACGACTTTAGTGGAAATTTGTATGGCGATAGAGTTTCTGGCCTTTTATTGAACATAGTAAAATATTACAAAAATAAATTATAAAAATTATTTGAAATTTGAACTAATCGGCCGCGTTTTTAGAAAAAAAAAAACTACAGGTAAGTATGTAAACCAAATTACATACAATTTTGTACAATTTGCAAAAGTTGCACACATAACTTGCCCTACACAAACTCGGTACACTTATTACCACTTAACCACTCAAATTAATATAATTTTTTATGGTTGAAATCAATTATTAACTTGATATAAGGCAAAATGCCACTTATACTTAGTGTTACATACATATATATATATATATATATATATATATATATATATATATATATATATATAATACCTGAAATTTATTTTATAATTGATAAAGAACTTAATGTAAAATGAAATTTATTCCAGAAATGTTTACATCTGTAATATTAGATAATGTACTGCTAATTTATTCTTAAAGTTTTGAGTTGTGAGTGAGCTTTCTGCAAAAAATTTAAAATAGCATACCACCCCGCAGGCGAAGCACCAAATGCAATGTAGACTCCTTCTGAATGTTGTAATCCGACAACGTACGTCCATCTTCCAACTGCTTACCGGCAAAAATCAATCTCTGCTGATCTGGTGGGATTCCTTCCTTGTCTTGGATCTTGGCCTTAACATTTTCAATAGTATCCGAAGGCTCCACTTCTAAAGTGATAGTTTTTCCTGTGAGGGTCTTGACAAAAATCTGCATGCCTCCGCGCAGACGCAAAACCAAATGGAGAGTGGATTCTTTCTGGATGTTGTAATCAGATAAAGTACGTCCATCTTCTAATTGTTTACCGGCAAAGATTAATCTCTGTTGGTCTGGTGGGATTCCTTCCTTGTCTTGGATCTTGGATTTGACGTTTTCAATGGTGTCTGAAGGCTCAACTTCCAATGTTATTGTTTTGCCTGTTAAAGTCTTGACAAAGATTTGCATACCGCCTCTCAAACGCAAAACTAAATGCAAAGTGGATTCTTTCTGGATGTTATAATCCGACAAAGTCCTGCCGTCTTCCAATTGTTTACCAGCAAAGATTAATCTTTGCTGATCTGGTGGAATGCCCTCTTTGTCTTGGATTTTAGCTTTTACGTTCTCTATGGTATCAGAGGCTTCAACTTCCAAAGTAATAGTCTTACCGGTCAAGGTTTTTACAAAAATCTGCATGCCTCCACGCAGGCGCAAAACCAAGTGCAAAGTGGATTCTTTCTGAATGTTGTAATCAGATAAAGTACGTCCATCTTCCAATTGTTTACCGGCGAAGATCAATCTTTGCTGGTCTGGTGGAATGCCTTCTTTATCCTGAATCTTAGCCTTAACATTTTCAATTGTATCTGAAGGCTCTACTTCTAAAGTTATAGTCTTACCAGTCAAAGTCTTGACAAAAATCTGCATGCCTCCACGCAGACGCAAAACCAAATGGAGTGTGGATTCTTTCTGGATGTTGTAATCAGATAAAGTACGTCCATCTTCTAATTGTTTTCCAGCGAAGATCAATCTTTGCTGGTCTGGTGGAATACCTTCCTTATCTTGGATTTTAGCCTTAACATTTTCAATTGTATCTGAAGGCTCGACTTCCAAGGTTATTGTTTTGCCTGTTAAAGTCTTAACAAAGATTTGCATACCACCTCTTAAACGCAAAACCAAATGCAAAGTTGATTCCTTTTGGATGTTGTAATCAGATAGAGTCCTTCCATCTTCCAATTGTTTGCCCGCGAAGATTAATCGTTGCTGATCTGGGGGGATGCCTTCCTTATCTTGAATCTTGGCTTTCACATTTTCAATTGTATCTGAAGGTTCAACTTCTAAAGTAATAGTCTTGCCAGTCAAAGTTTTGACAAAAATCTGCATTCTAAAAAAATCGAATATATAAAATGTTACAATTTAGACATTTTTTTTATTACTTTTGTTATGTGAACGAATTTATTTTTGTAGGAAAAGACAAAGGAATAACTAAACGTCTAAATTCCAACGCGTACTAGAATATAAAACAACAATGCATTCGCTTTGTTATAATCTAGTTACAAGGGTCGAATAGAAATTCATGCTGAACAAAGTTTTACCATAGTTCTACCACTTACTTGAATTATCCTTGAATACTGTTGAAGAATTAAAAACCCGTTTGATGTTCAAATTTTTCCAATGAATTGTTTTAGCCGGAATCACAACTATTTTTATTTCAGATCTTCTAAAAACTCAAAATGGCCGCAAACATACTATTTTTTGTTTTGGGCGATGATGATGGTGCACGAAGTAGGACACGAAGTACGTACGAATTGTGATTTCCAACTTGTAATACCGCGCCAAATTCAAAATATATAGAAGATATTTAATTGAAATTAATAGAAAAAAGGAAATTAAATAATAATATCATATTTTTAAATGTTACAATTTATTATTATTTAATAAAAAACAATCATTTATTGTCATAAAATAAACCAGGACTTATGACTTATATTTATATCAGTTGCCAAACATTAGAACATGTTAAACAACAATCACACTTCTAACAAATGTCAAATTTGTTGGTTAGAACATTTGCGCAAGAAATAATGCTAATTCGTTTCAAATTTAAATATTGTTGTAATCTATACAGACATTTCCATAAACAATCAGCAGTAAGTCTATTTAACAAAACAATTCTTTTATTTGATAATTGTTTGAAAATTGATTAATTTTTTAAGCAAAATTTAACTCGTGCAAAAATAAAAAACACTTCTATAATGACTGATGTTCGGTGCCGGGATGATCCAGTTGTTATAAAACTGGATTCTCCAGAGTTTAAATCTATATTTACACCCGAATTAGAAGCTTTATCTTCGTTATTTAAAAAATACAAATATGACATCAGAATTGCTGGTGGTGCCGTTAGGTAAATATACATTCCTTGGAATACAATTTTATATACATATGGGTAATCTTTTTCTTTTATTTAAGGGATTTACTAATGGGGAAAAAACCAATAGACTTAGATTTTGCTACTACTGCGACTCCAACACAAATGAAAGATATGTTCACTACAGAAAATATAAGAATGATAAATATGAACGGTGAGAAACATGGTACGATAACACCTAGAATTAATGATAAAGAAAATTTTGAAGTGACCACTTTGAGGATAGATAGAGTCACAGATGGACGGCATGCTGAAGTAGAATTTACAACTGATTGGAAATTAGATGCTAATAGACGAGATTTGACTATCAATTCTATGTTTTTAGGTAAAGATAATTCCAACAAATTTTCCTAAATATTTTATTCCTCACTTTATAATTATTTATTGTTATTAGACTTTGATGGAGTTGTATACGATTATTTTTATGGATATGATGACTTAAAACAGAAGAGAGTAGCGTTTGTTGGAAGTCCAGAGACAAGGATTAAAGAAGATTACTTGAGAATACTGCGTTATTTTAGGTACATACTTTATATATTTATTATATACACATTATATTATATAATGTTGTTATAATAGATTTTATGGAAGAATAAGTGATAGACCTGATGCACACGAACCATCTGTATTGCAATGTATAGGAGAGAATGGTGCAGGTTTAGAACGAATATCAGGTGAACGTATTTGGGTAGAACTGAAAAGATATTAGAAGGTCCTATGGGTTTTGAATTGGCAAAAACTATGCTTTCTGTAGGCTTAGCTACATATATAGGTAAATATGAACTGTTTAGGTACATAAATATTTTCTATTACTAATTATTAACTTTTAGGTTTACCAGCAAAATATAATTTAGAAGAATTCACAAGAGTATGTGAGGCTGATAGAAGTAGGTCAAAAGATAAACGTATTCGTGCTATAGGACTACTTGTAGGGCTTTTGCATGATCAAACAGAAATGATGAACTTGCACAATCGTTTAAAATTATCAGCTTTTGAAAGAGATTTAGGACTTTTTATAATAGCAAATAGAGAAGAAATACCTAGCACTAATCCTATTTTGTAAGCAAATAGGTAAATTTATAATTAAATAAAATTTACATATTTAAACATTGATATTTCTTTTTAGTTTGTATCAAATGCTGATAATCAATAGTCCAAAGAAGTATTTAGAATCCAAAGCTATGGTTTTAGAATTACTTAAATACCAAAATAAAAATGAAATTTATAATGCAATTGAAAAGTGGGAACTTCCCAAGTTTCCGGTTAATGGGAATGATTTAAGGCAGCACGGTTTGGTTGCTGGAAAATATATGGGAAATGTTTTAAATGCCCTGAAGAAGACTTGGGCTGAAAATGATTTTAAAATGACGAGAGAAGAATTATTGAAGTTGGTTCCGGGCGTACTTAGTGAATTAGGATTTGAAGCGCCACCAAAGAAATAAAGAAATTATAAAGGTATTTTACTTTTATATAATAAAATTATTGAAAAGAATGTAAAAATATTTTTTTATTTAATTTATATATTAAATAAATAAATTAAAAGTACAATAGAAAATGAAAATTAAAAGAGGCTCACGAAAATTTAAAACTTTAAATAAACTGTTATAAATAAATAATTATAAATGTAAAATTGAATAGAATTGGTTTTCAAGTTCTGAAAAATAAAATAATAAAAAGCATTTTGTAAATATATGTACAATAAACCAATTGGTTTATTTAAAATTTATTTCATTACCAGTTTCTATTTATTAATATGTACTTTAGCATATTCATTCGATAATTGCACAGCTTTTTCTAACAAATCATACCACTCGGGCTCCAGAATCTTTTTTGCTTTCATATTACAAATAAAATTTTCATTTTGGCCTTTCGGTGGACCAACATGAGCTTTAAATATATCAGCAGATATTTTCAACCATTTTTGTGCGTTAAAACTTTCATTTGTGCAATCCTGAAATATAAAATAAAATGTTACAACATGAAAATTAATTATGTATCTAACTTATTACCTCTGGCACACAACATCTAGCTTTCACATAACCATTCGAGTAGGAAAATATGATAACAGGTTTATCTTTGCAATATCTAGTAACTTTATCTAATTTAACGTTCTCCATTAAAGAGGCACATATTAAATTGTGTACCAGGAATGACCCTTTGTTTGCTTTTAGAGAATCCATAACATCTTTCATTTCGACGTCTATGAAATCTTTGAGATTCTGATATTGGAATTGATTGGATGATTTTATTAAATCATCTATTATTTCTAGAGATTGCATTTTTGTTACGTATGATAGAGTAGTGTTGTTTATTTCAGATTTTAATTCATTGATGCAGGATTTTGTTGTGTTGTTTTCGGTGATGCGTTTTTGTAGTGTTTCAACTTTATTTTCTATCAATTTGCTGTTTTCCAGCACCTTAAAAGTAAGAATCAATTTATAAAATCGTATATTATTATGAGTAATAATAATAAGTGTATTATTAATCGTATATTACATCTTTTGCTTTATGTCCTGTTGCACCATAAAAAACCATATTACTTCTTGATAAATTCTGGAATTTTGTTATGGAAAATTCTTCTAAGTGTTTTGTATTTAATATGTGAGTACCACAACAGGCTTCTTTTGAAAGGAAATTATCTGAAAGGATAGAGAAAAATATTATTATTCAAATAAATATATATATTTATTCTACAATTCAAACATATATATATATATATATATATATATATATATATATATATATATAATTCTAAATACCATTTGATACTTCAATGATACGAATATCATCATCAGGATAAACTTCACCGGGTACAAGTGTAACATCATCCATTGCCAAGAGTTTTTGACTATTTATAGAATTTACACCAATGGGAATTCCTTGATTTATAATTTTCCTATAAATAATAAGATTATTTATAATAAATCAATATCCACATATATATACTTCTATTACAAACCTAATTTGCGTTTCAATTCCATCAATATGTTTCATAGAAATCCGATCTCCATAAATTGCTAAACCCAAACTAAAATATTCTGAACAAACTTTGCTCGATGTCTGAGCAATTACACAATGGGGCAAAATTTTATTAACAGCCGCTTGTAATAAATGGACACCTAAAATATGAAAAAATATGTTCACTATTTCATTTACTGTAATTATACAGTTTTATTTACCTGTATGATTTCTCATGTTATTCAGTCGGCGTTCGCAATCAATTTCAGCAAAAACTGTATCGTCAAGTTTTAGACAAAAATTGCAGTTGTTAGTGGTAATAAATTTGCCTTTGTGTATTATGTAGTTTTGTACGTTAATAACAGATGTGACTTCAAAATAAACATCGTTGTTGATGATGATTTTGCCGGTGTCGGATTCTTGGCCGCCGGATTCGTGATAAAAGTTTGATTTATCCAAAATTATTGAGGCTTCTGAAGGTTTTGTAATTTCTTTTACACTTGTATTGTCGACTATAATAGCTTTAACTTTAGCTTGCAGTTTGGGGAAAATATATTTGTCGTCGTAGTTATAATTATATTTAAAAGAATTATCAGTAGTAGGAATAGTTTGTTGGAAAGAACCAATTAAATCATACAGTTCTTTTTGTGTATACCGTGATGACATTTGTTTGGACTGAGCCTTTTTATTATCGACAAAATTATCAAAATCATTTTTATCAAAATTAATCCTTTAATATCTGCAATATTTTGTATAACACCTTCATCAAAACCATACGTATCACATAATTTATATGCTAATTCACTTGTTAATATTTTTGAACCGTTGGTTAAAGCATTTTGAATTTCTTTATACCCTGATACCAAACCTGGAAACTCTATTACATCTAAATTTATTAATTCAGGACTTTCATTCAAAATGTTTTGCCATTTTTTAGAAGCGTCTAATCTAAGAGCACGCAATACTTCTTCTTCATGATGAATTAAATTATGTACCTTATTTAAATTTTTTACAATTTCTGGGTACGTTTCTCCCAAACTTTCTGCTACAGAGTTGCTTAAAACTTTTAGTAAGGAAGCATTTGTGTTGAAGTATTTTTCACACAGGAGTAAAGCTTTGCGTAAGATTCTTCTGAGCTTAGGACTAAAATGTAATAGGAATTAATACCAATTTTGCATTTTGCTTTAACATACGTACTTTAAATCAGGTATCATGCCGTCTGCTAAACAAACTGTAATCAAACGACAATGATCTGCTAACATTCTATAAGCTGTATCTAATTTAGCTTGATCATCTTCACCAAAAGTTCCTTTGTAAGGTTTAATAGCAGATTTAGAATTCTACAACAATTGGACAGTATTTAATCATTTTTTACAGACTAAAGTTGTTAATAAGCTTTGACTTACATTAAGAATTGTGTTAAAAAGAGGTGCGAATAAATCTGTATCATAGTTTGTTTTGCAATTTTGAATGACTGATACGAGACGTTCAAATCCCATACCGGTGTCTATATGGCATTTAGGCAAAGGAACGACAGCACCTGAAGCAATTCTGAATAGGGCATTTGCTAAATAATATATTTCCACAATATACAATATATAATAAAAATTATTGTATCAATAATAGTAAATAATTACCTATTATATTGTATAAAAACAATATTCCACAATTCAGTAAGATCCCCAAAACCTTTATTAACATGATCTCTTCTATTGGCCGATGTAGATAAATGATCTATATGAATTTCTGTGCAAGGACCGCAAGGACCTGTACTTCCCATTTCCCAAAAATTATCTTTCATGCCGAAAGGAATAATTCTGTCTTCAGGTACTCTATATAAAAACAGCTAATAAGAAATTATATTGATATACATGAATGTATCTATTTACCCTATTTCCCTCCAGATATGTTTACATTCCACATCAGGCTCTAAATTGTGTCCTTTATCCCCCTCAAAGTATGTAACATATAACCTATCCGGTGAAATATTATAAGGCCCCACCAAAAGATTCCAAGCCAATTCGCAAGCTCGTTTCTGATAAGTAATAATAATTAACTGAAATAATGCAGTTTTAGTTCACACTTTCCTATATATTTATATCTAAATACCTTACTATAATCTCCAAAAGACCAATTACCTAACATTTCAAAAAACGTATGATGATAACCGTCCTGGCCAATTATATTTAAATCATTATGCTTTCCACCAACTCGAGCACACTTTTGACTGTTAGCAATTTTTGTACTAACTGGCTGCTGTAAACCTAGAAATACTCCTTTGAACTAAAAATAATAATAATTAGAATAAATTATACAATTGTTTATGGATTTGTTGTAAAAGTATTTACTTGATTCATCCCTGCGTTTACAAAAGGTACTGTAGGATCACAGTATGGCACAATGGGGCTAGATCTAACAAATACATGATCGTTTTCTTTGTTAAAATAATCTAAAAAGCGTTTTCGTATCTCATGAGAAGATTTGTTAGGTTTATATGATGAATTGTGTCTTAGAGATATGTAGAACCATAACTTAATATTAAAGAACTTGGAAAATGTGCGATTCAACATTATTATATTAATATATTATTATTATTATTATTATATACAGATATAGTATTTATTTCAAAGGAAGCACAACAAAGTTTAATTGTTTTTTTTAAATCACTGACAATGCTACAGTCATTGACTTGACACAAATTATAGGTTATAATGGATTTATTTATGGTGCAATGTGATTTATTTATGTCTTATATATACAATTTTCAGCTGTTATGATGAAATTTAACAGTATCAACTTTGATAAATATAATATATTTAATACAATTAAATATTTGTTTAGTTTCATAATATTTTCGAATTATTTGATTAATCAACTGTCACTTGTCAAATTGCACAACTGTCAAAATTTTAACA